>NW_027440286.1:0-156515 GCF_031893055.1 Leptodactylus fuscus | reverse complement strand
TGTATACACTATTTATCACAGTCAAACTCAGTATATACTATTTATTACAGTCACACTCAGTATATACTATTTATCAAAGTCAGTATATACTATATATTATAGTAACAGTCAGTATATACTATTTATTACAGTCACAGTCAGTATATACTATTTATCACAGTCAGTATATACTATTTATTATAGTCACAGTCAGTATATACTATTTATTACAGTCACAGTCAGTATTTACTATTTATCACAGTCAGTATATGCTATTTATTATAGTCACACTCAGCATATACTATTTATCACAGTCAAACTCAGTATATATTATTTATTACAGTCACATCCAGTATATAGTATTTATCACAGTCAGTATATATTTATTATAGTCACAGTCAGTATATACTATTTATCACAGTCAGTATATACTATTTATTATAGTCACAGTTAGTAAATACTATTTATCACAGTCAGTATATACAATTTATTATAGTCACAGTCAGTGTATACTATTTATTATAGTCACAGTCAGTATATACTATTTATTACAGTCACAGTCAGTATATTCTATTTATGACAGTCAAACTCAGTATATACTATTTATTTCAGTCTCACTCAGTATATACTAGTTATCACAATCAGTATATACTATTTTTTATAGTCACACTCAGTATATACTATTTATTACAGTCACAGTCAGTTTATACTATTTATCACAGTCAGTGTATACTATTCTTTATAGTCACACTCAGTATATACTATTTATCATGGTCAAACTCAGTATATACTATATATTACAGTCACAGTCAGTATATACTATTTATCACAGTCAGTATATACTATTTATTATAGTCACAGTCAGTATATACTATTTATCACAGTCAGTATATAAAACTTATTATAGTCACAGTCAGTATATACTATTTATTATAGTCACAGTCAGTAGATAGTATTTATTACAGTCTCACTCAGTATATACTATTTATCACAGTCAGTATATACTATTTATTATAGTCACAGTCAGTATTTACTATTTATCACAGTCAACCTCAGTATATACTATTTATTACAGTCTCACTCTGTATAAACTATTTATCACAGTCAGTATATACTATTTATTATAGTCACAGTCAGTATATACTATTTTTTACAGTCACACTCAGTATATACTATTTTTTACAGTCAAACACAGTATATAGTATTTATTACAGTCACACTCAGTATATACTATTTATCACAGTCACACCCAGTATATACTATTTATCACACTCAGTATATACTATTTATTATAGTCACAGTAGGTATGTACTATTTATTACAGTCATAGTCAGTATATACTATTTATCACAGTCAAACTCAGTATATACTATTTATTACAGTCTCACTCAGTGTATACTATTTATCACAGTCAGTATATACTATTTATTATAGTCACAGTCAGTTTATTCTATTTATTACAGTCACAATCAGTATATACTATTTATTACAGTCACAGTCAGTATATACTATTTATCAGACTCAGTATATACTATTTATCACAGTCAAACTCAGTAAATACTATTTATCACAGTCAGTATATACTAATTATTATAGTCACAGTCAGTATATACTATTTATTATAGTCACAGTCAGTATATACTATTTATCACAGTTACAGTTAATATTTACTATTTATCAAAGTCAGTATATACTATTTATTATAGTCACAGTCAGTATATACTATTTATCACAGTCAAACTCAGTATACTATTTATTACAGTCAAACTCAGTATATACTATTTATCACAGTCAGTTTATACTATTTATTATAGACACAGTCAGTATATACTATTTATCACAGTAAGTATATACTATTTATTATGGTCACAGTTAGTATATACTATTTATCACAGTAAGTATATACAATTTATTATAGTCACAGTCAGTATATACTATTTATTATAGTCACAGTCAGTATATACTATTTATTACAGTCACAGTCAGTATATACTATTTATCACAGTCAAACTCAGTATATACTTTTTATTACAGTCTCACTCAGAACATACTATTTAACATAGTCAGTATATACTATTTATTATAGTCACACTCTGTATAAACTATTGATCACAGTCAAACTCAGTATATACTATTTATCACAGTCACACCCAGTATATACTATTTATTAGTCAGTATATACTATTTATTATAGTCACAGTCGGTATGTACTATTTATTACAGTCATAGTCAGTATCACAGTCAAAATCAGTATATACTATTTATTACAGTCTCACTCAGTGTATACTATTTATCACAGTCAGTATATACTATTTATTATAGTCACAGTCAGTTTATTCTATTTATTACAGTCACACTCAGTATATACTATTTATTACAGTCACACTCAGTATATAGTATTTATTACAGTCACAGTCAGTATATACTATTTATCAGACTCAGTATATACTATTTATTACAGTCAAACTCAGTATATAGTATTTATTACAGTCACAGTCAGTATATACTATTTATCACAGTCAAACTCAGTATATACTATTTATCACAGTCAAACTCAGTATATAGTATTTATCACAGTCACACTCAGTATATACTATTTATTAGTCAGTATATACTATTTATTATAGTCACAGTTGGTATATACTATTTATTAGAGTCACAGTCAGTATATACTATTTATCACAGTCAAACTCAGTTTATACTATTACTACAGTCACACTCAGTATATACTATTGATCCCAGTCAGTATATATTATTTATTATAGTCACAGTCAGTATATACTATTTTTTATAGTCACAGTCAGTATACACTGTTTATTATAGTCACAGTCAGTATACACTATTTATCACAGCCAAACTCAGTATATACTATTTATTATAGTCACACTCAGTATATACTATTTATCACAGTCAGTATAAACTATTTATTATAGTCACACTCAGTATATACTATATATTACAGTCACATTCAGTATATACTATTTATCACAGTCAGTATATATTATTTATTATAGTCACAGTCAGTATATACTATTTATTACAGTCACACTCAGTATATACTATTTATTATAGTCACACTCAGTATATAGTATTTATTACAGTCACAGTCAGTATATACTATCAGACTCAATATATATTATTTATCACAGTTAAACTCAGCATATACTATTTATCACAGTCAAACTCAGTATATTCTATTTATCAGTCAGTATATACTATTTATTATAGTCACAGTCGGTATATACTATTTATTACAGTCACAGTCAGTATATACTATTTATCACAGTCAAACTCAGTATACTATTTATTACAGTCAAACTCAGTATATACTATTTATCACAGTCAGTATATACTATTTATTATAGTCACAGTCAGTATATACTATTTATCACAGTAAGTATATATAATTTATTATAGTCACAGTCAGTATATACTATTTATTATAGTCACAGTCAGTATATACTATTTATTACAGTCACAGTCAGTATATACTATTTATCACAGTCAAACTCAGTATATACTATTTATTACAGTCTCACTCAGAATATACTATTTAACATAGTCAGTATATACTATATATTATCGTCACACTCAGTATAAACTATTGATCACAGTCAAACTCAGTATATACTATTTATCACAGTCACACCCAGTATATACTATTTATTAGTCAGTATATACTATTTATTATAGTCACAGTCGGTATGTACTATTTATTACAGTCATAGTCAGTATCACAGTCAAACTCAGTATATACTATTTATTACAGTCTCACTCAGTGTATACTATTTATCACAGTCAGTATATACTATTTATTATAGTCACAGTCAGTTTATTCTATTTATTACAGTCACACTCAGTATATACTATTTATTACAGTCACACTCATTATATAGTATTTGTTACAGTCACAGTCAGTATATACTATTTATCAGACTCAGTATATACTATTTATTACAGTCAAACTCAGTATATAGTATTTATTACAGTCACAGTCAGTATATACTGTTTATCACAGTCAAACTCAGTATATACTATTTATCACAGTCAAACTCAGTATATAGTATTTATCACAGTCACACTCAGTATATACTATTTATTAGTCAGTATATACTATTTATTATAGTCACAGTTGGTATATACTATTTATTAGAGTCACAGTCAGTATATACTATTTATCACAGTCAAACTCAGTATATACTATTTACTACAGTCACACTCAGTATATACTATTGATCCCAGTCAGTATATATTATTTATTATAGTCACAGTCAGTATATACTATTTTTTATAGTCACAGTCAGTATATACTATTTATTACAGTCACAGTCACTATATATTATTTATAACAGTCAGTTTATACTATTTATTATAGTCACAGTCAGTATACACTGTTTATTATAGTCACAGTCAGTATACACTATTTATCACAGTCAAACTCAGTATATACTATTTATTACAGTCACACTCAGTATATACTATTTATCACAGTCAGTATAAACTATTTATTATAGTCACACTCAGTATATACTATATATTACAGTCACATTCAGTATATACTATTTATCACAGTCAGTATATATTATTTATTATAGTCACAGTCAGTATATACTATTTATTACAGTCACACTCAGTATATACTATTTATTACAGTCACACTCTGTATATACTATTTATAACAGTCACACTCAGTATATACTATTTATTACAGTCACACTCAGTATATACTATCAGATTCAATATATATTATTTATCACAGTTAAACTCAGTATATACTATTTATCACAATCAAACTCAGTATATTCTATTTATCAGTCAGTATATACTATTTATTATAGTCACAGTCGGTATATACTATTTATTACAGTCACAGTCAGTATATACTATTTATCACAGTCAGTATATACTATTTTTTATAGTCACAATCAGTATATACTATTTATCACAGTCAAACTCAGTATATACTATTTATCAGTCAGTATATACTATTTATTATAGTCACAGTCGGTATATACTATTTATTACAGTCACAGTCAGTATATACTATTTATGACAGTCAAACTCAGTATATACTATTTATTACAGTCACAGTCAGTATAGAGTATTTATCACAGTCAGTATATAATATTTATTATAGTCACAGTCAGTATATACTATTTATCACAGTCAGTATATACTATTTATTATAGTCACAGTCAGTATATACTATTTATCACAGTCAGTATACACTATTTATTATAGTCACAGTTAGTATTTACTATTTATCACAGTCAGTATATACAATTTATTATAGTCACAGTCTGTATATACTATTTATTATAGTCACAGTCAGTATATACTATTTATTACAGTCACAGCCAGTATATACTATTTATAACAGTCAAACTCAATATATACTATTTATTTCAGTCTCACTCAGTATATACTATTTATCACAATCAGTATATACTATTTATTATAGTCACAGTCAGTATATACTATTTATTACAGTCACAGTCAGTATATACTATTTATCACAGTCAAACGCAGTATATACTTTTTATTACAGTCTCACTCAGAACATACTATTTAACATAGTCAGTATATACTATTTATTATAGTCACACTCAGTATAAACTATTGATCACAGTCAAACTCAGTATATACTATTTATCACAGTCACACCCAGTATATACTATTTATTAGTCAGTATATACTATTTATTATAGTCACAGTCGGTATGTACTATTTATTACAGTCATAGTCAGTAACACAGTCAAAATCAGTATATACTATTTATTACAGTCTTACTCAGTGTATACTATTTATCACAGTCAGTATATACTATTTATTATAGTCACAGTCAGTTTATTCTATTTACTACAGTCACACTCAGTATATACTATTGATCCCAGTCAGTATATATTATTTATTATAGTCACAGTCAGTATATACTATTTTTTATAGTCACAGTCAGTATATACTATTTATTACAGTCACAGTCACTATATATTATTTATAACAGTCAGTTTATACTATTTATTATAGTCACAGTCAGTATACACTGTTTATTATAGTCACAGTCAGTATACACTATTTATCACAGTCAAACTCAGTATATACTATTTATTACAGTCACACTCAGTATTTACTATTTATCACAGTCAGTATATACTATTTATTATAGTCACACTCAGCATATACTATTTATCACAGTCAAACTCAGTATATACTATTTATTACAGTCACATCCAGTATATAGTATTTATCACAGTCAGTATATACTATTTATTAGTCAGTATATACTATTTATTATAGTCACAGTCAGTATATACTATTTATCACAGTCAAACTCAGTATACTATTTATTACAGTCAAACTCAGTATATACTATTTATCACAGTCAGTATATACTATTTATTATAGTCACAGTCAGTATATACTATTTATCACAGTAAGTATATACTATTTATTATGGTCACAGTTAGTATATACTATTTATCACAGTAAGTATATACAATTTATTATTGTCACAGTCAGTATATACTATTTATTATAGTCACAGTCAGTATATACTATTTATTACAGTCACAGTCAGTATATACTATTTATCACAGTCAAACTCAGTATATACTTTTTATTACAGTCTCACTCAGAACAAACTATTTAACATAGTCAGTATATACTATTTATTATAGTCACACTCAGTTTAAACTATTGATCACAGTCAAACTCAGTATATACTATTTATCACAGTCACACCCAGTATATACTATTTATTAGTCAGTATATACTATTTATTATAGTCACAGTCGGTATGTACTATTTATTACAGTCATAGTCAGTATCACAGTCAAAATCAGTATATACTATTTATTACAGTCTCACTCAGTGTATACTATTTATCACAGTCAGTATAAACTATTTATTATAGTCACAGTCAGTTTATTCTATTTATTACAGTCACACTCAGTATATACTATTTATTACAGTCACACTCAGTATATAGTATTTATTACAGTCACAGTCAGTATATACTATTTATCACAGTCAAACTCAGTATATACTATTTATCACAGTCAAACTCAGTATATAGTATTTATCACAGTCACACTCAGTATATACTATTTATAAGTCAGTATATACTATTTATTATAGTCACAGTTGGTATATACTATTTATTAGAGTCACAGTCAGTATATACTATTTATCACAGTCAAACTCAGTATATACTATTACTACAGTCACACTCAGTATATACTATTGATCCCAGTCAGTATATATTATTTATTATAGTCACAGTCAGTATATACTATTTTTTATAGTCACAGTCAGTATATACTATTTATTACAGTCACAGTCACTATATAATATTTATAACAGTCAGTTTATACTATTTATTATAGTCACAGTCAGTATACACTGTTTATTATAGTCACAGTCAGTATACACTATTTATCACAGTCAAACTCAGTATATACTATTTATTATAGTCACACTCAGTATATACTATTTATCACAGTCAGTATAAACTATTTATTATAGTCACACTCAGTATATACTATATATTACAGTCACATTCAGTATATACTATATATCACAGTCAGTATATATTATTTATTATAGTCACAGTCAGTATATACTATTTATTACAGTCACACTCAGTATATACTATTTATTACAGTCACACTCAGTATATAGTATTTATTACAGTCACAGTCAGTATATACTATCAGACTCAATATATATTATTTATCACAGTTAAACTCAGTATATACTATTTATCACAATCAAACTCAGTATATTCTATTTATCAGTCAGTATATACTATTTATTATAGTCACAGTCGGTATATACTATTTATTACAGTCACAGTCAGTATATACTATTTATCACAGTCAGTATATACTATTTATTATAGTCACAGTCAGTATATACTATTTATCACAGTCAAACTCAGTATACTATTTATTACAGTCAAACTCAGTATATACTATTTATCACAGTCAGTATATACTATTTATTATAGTCACAGTCAGTATATACTATTTATCACAGTAAGTATATACTATTTATTATAGTCACAGTTAGTATATACTATTTATCACAGTAAGTATATATAATTTATTATAGTCACAGTCAGTATATACTATTTATTATAGTCACAGTCAGTATATACTATTTATTACAGTCACAGTCAGTATATACTATTTATCACAGTCAAACTCAGTATATACTATTTATTACAGTCTCACTCAGAATATACTATCTAACATAGTCAGTATATACTATTTATTATCGTCACACTCAGTATAAACTATTGATCACAGTCAAACTCAGTATATACTATTTATCACAGTCACACCCAGTATATACTATTTATTAGTCAGTATATACTATTTATTATAGTCACAGTCGGTATGTACTATTTATTACAGTCATAGTCAGTATCACAGTCAAACTCAGTATATACTATTTATTACAGTCTCACTCAGTGTATACTATTTATCACAGTCAGTATACACTATTTATTATAGTCATAGTCAGTTTATTCTATTTATTACAGTCACACTCAGTATATACTATTTATTACAGTCACACTCATTATATAGTATTTATTACAGTCACAGTCAGTATATATTATTTATCAGACTCAGTATATACTATTTATTACAGTCAAATTCAGTATATAGTATTTATTACAGTCACAGTCAGTATATACTATGTATCACAGTCAAACTCAGTATATACTATTTATCACAGTCAAACTTAGTATATAGTATTTATCACAGTCACACTCAGTATATACTATTTATTAGTCAGTATATACTATTTATTATAGTCACAGTTGGTATATACTATTTATTAGAGTCACAGTCAGTATATACTATTTATCACAGTCAAACTCAGTATATACTATTTACTTCAGTCACAGTCAGTATATACTATTGATCCCAGTCAGTATATATTATTTATTATAGTCACAGTCAGTATATACTATTTTTTATAGTCACAGTCAGTATATACTATTTATTACAGTCACAGTCACTATATATTATTTATAACAGTCAGTTTATACTATTTATTATAGTCACAGTCAGTATACACTGTTTATTATAGTCACAGTCAGTATACACTATTTATCACAGTCAAACTCAGTATATACTATTTATTACAGTCACACTCAGTATATACTATTTATCACAGTCAGTATATATTATTTATTATAGTCACAGTCAGTATATACTATTTATTACAGTCACACTCAGTATATACTATTTATTACAGTCACACTCAGTATATACTATTTATTACAGTCACACTCAGTATATACTATCAGACTCAATATATATTATTTATCACAGTTAAACTCAGTATATACTATTTATCACAGTCAAACTCAGTATATTCTATTTATCAGTCAGTATATACTATTTATTATAGTCACAGTCGGTATATACTATTTATTACAGTCACAGTCAGTATATACTATTTATCACAGTCAGTATATACTATTTATTATAGTCACAATCAGTATATACTATTTATCACAGTCAAACTCAGTATATACTATTTATCAGTCAGTATATACTATTTATTATAGTCACAGTCGGTATATACTATTTATTACAGTCACAGTCAGTATATACTATTTATGACAGTCAGTATATACTATTTATCACAGTCAAACTCAGTATATACTATTTATCACAGTCAAACTCAGTACATACTATATATTACAGTCACACTCAGTATATACTATTTATCAAAGTCAGTATATACTATATATTATAGTAACAGTCAGTATATACTATTTATTACAGTCACAGTCATTATATACTATTTATCACAGTCAGTATATACTTTTTTTTATAGTCACAGTCAGTATATACTATTTATTACAGTCACAGTCAGGATATACTATTTATCACAGTCAGTATATAATATTTATTATAGTCACACTCAGTATATACTATTTATCACAGTCAAACTCAGTATATACTATTTATTACAGTCACAGTCAGTATAGAGTATTTATCACAGTCAGTATATAATATTTATTATAGTCACAGTCAGTATATACTATTTATCACAGTCAGTATATACTATTTATTATAGTCACAGTCAGTATATACTATTTATCACAGTCAGTATACACTATTTATTATAGTCACAGTTAGTATTTACTATTTATCACAGTCAGTATATACAATTTATTATAGTCACAGTCTGTATATACTATTTATTATAGTCACAGTCAGTATATACTATTTATTACAGTCACAGCCAGTATATACTATTTATAACAGTCAAACTCAATATATACTATTTATTTCAGTCTCACTCAGTATATACTATTTATCACAATCAGTATATACTATTTATTATAGTCACAGTCAGTATATAATATTTATTACAGTCACACTCAGTATATACTATTTATTACAGTCAAACTCAGTATATAGTATTTATTACAGTCAGAGTCAGTATATACTATTTATCACAGTCAAACTCAGTATATACTATTTATCACAGTCACACTCAGTATATACTATTTATTAGTCAGTATATACTATTTATTATAGTCACAGTCGGTATATACTATTTATTACAGTCACAGTCAGAATATACTATTTATCACAGTCAAACTCAGTATATACTATTTAATACAGTCACACTCAGTATATACTATTGATCCCAGTCAGTATATATTATTTAATATAGTCACAGTCAGTATATACTATTTTTTATAGTCACAGTCAGTATATACTATTTATTACAGTCACATTCACTATATATTATTTATAACAGTCAGTATATACTATTTATTATAGTCACAGTTAGTATACACTGTTTATTATAGTCACAGTCAGTATACACTATTTATCACAATCAAACTCTGTATATACTATTTATTACAGTCACACTCAGTATATACTATTTATCAAAGTCAGTATACACTATATATCATAGTAACAGTCAGTATATACTATTTATTACAGTCACAGTCAGTATATACTATTTATTATAGTCACAGTCAGTATATACTATTTATTACAGTCACAGTCACTATATATTATTTATAACAGTCAGTATATACTATTTATTATAGTCACAGTCAGTATATACTGTTTATTATAGTCACAGTCAGTATACACTATTTATCACAGTCAAACTCAGTATATACTATTTATTACAGTCACACTCAGTATATACTATTTATCAAAGTCAGTATATACTATATATTATAGTAACAGTCAGTATATACTATTTATTACAGTCACAGTCAGTATATACTATTTATCACAGTCAGTATATACTATTTATTATAGTCACAGTCAGTATATACTATTTATTACAGTCACAGTCAGTATTTACTATTTATCACAGTCAGTATATACTATTTATTATAGTCACACTCAGCATATACTATTTATCACAGTCAAACTCAGTATATATTATTTATTACAGTCACATCCAGCATATAGTATTTATCACAGTCAGTATATAATATTTATTATAGTCACAGTCAGTATATACTATTTATCACAGTCAGTATATACTATTTATTATAGTCACAGTTAGTAAATACTATTTATCACAGTCAGTATATACAATTTATCATAGTCACAGTCAGTATATACTATTTATTATAGTCACAGTCAGTATATACTATTTATTACAGTCACAGTCAGTATATACTATTTATGACAGTCAAACTCAGTATATACTATTTATTTCAGTCTCACTCAGTATATACTAGTTATCACAATCAGTATATACTATTTTTTATAGTCACACTCAGTATATACTATTTATTACAGTCACAGTCAGTATATACTATTTATCACAGTCAGTATATACTATTTTTTATAGTCACACTCAGTATATACTATTTATCATGGTCAAACTCAGTATATACTATATATTACAGTCACAGTCAGTATATACTATTTATCACAGTCAGTATATACTATTTATTATAGTCACAGTCAGTATATACTATTTATCACAGTCAGTATATAAAACTTATTATAGTCACAGTCAGTATATACTATTTATTATAGTCACAGTCAGTAGATAGTATTTATTACAGTCTCACTCAGTATATACTATTTATCACAGTCAGTATATACTATTTATTATAGTCACAGTCAGTATATACTATTTATCACAGTCAACCTCAGTATATACTATTTATTACAGTCTCACTCTGTATAAACTATTTATCACAGTCAGTATATACTATTTATTATAGTCACAGTCAGTATATACTATTTTTTACAGTCACACTCAGTATATACTATTTTTTACAGTCAAACACAGTATATAGTATTTATTACAGTCACACTCAGTATATACTATTTATCACAGTCACACCCAGTATATACTATTTATCACACTCAGTAAATACTATTTATTATAGTCACAGTAGGTATGTACTATTTATTACAGTCATAGTCAGTATATACTATTTATCACAGTCAAACTCAGTATATACTATTTATTACAGTCTCACTCAGTGTATACTATTTATCACAGTCAGTATATACTATTTATTATAGTCACAGTCAGTTTATTCTATTTATTACAGTCACACTCAGTATATAATATATATTACAGTCACACTCAGTATATACTATTTATTACAGTCACAGTCAGTATATACTATTTATCAGACTCAGTATATACTATTTATCACAGTCACACTCAGTAAATACTATTTATCACAGTCAGTATATACTAATTATTATAGTCACAGTCAGTATATACTATTTATTATAGTCACAGTCAGTATATACTATTTATCACAGTCACAGTTAATATTTACTATTTATCAAAGTCAGTATATACTATTTATTATAGTCACAGTCAGTATATACTATTTATCACAGTCAAACTCAGCATACTATTTATTACAGTCAAACTCAGTATATACTATTTATCACAGTCAGTATATACTATTTATTATAGTCACAGTCAGTATATACTATTTATCACAGTAAGTATATACTATTTATTATGGTCACAGTTAGTATATACTATTTATCACAGTAAGTATATACAATTTATTATTGTCACAGTCAGTATATACTATTTATTATAGTCACAGTCAGTATATACTATTTATTACAGTCACAGTCAGTATATACTATTTATCACAGTCAAACTTAGTATATACTTTTTATTACAGTCTCACTCAGAACATACTATTTAACCTAGTCAGTATATACTATTTATTATAGTCACACTCAGTATAAACTATTGATCACAGTCAAACTCAGTATATACTATTTATCACAGTCACACCCAGTATATACTATTTATTAGTCAGTATATACTATTTATTATAGTCACAGTCGGTATGTACTATTTATTACAGTCATAGTCAGTATCACAGTCAAAATCAGTATATACTATTTATTACAGTCTCACTCAGTGTATACTATTGATCACAGTCAGTATATACTATTTATTATAGTCACAGTCAGTTTATTCTATTTATTACAGTCACACTCAGTATATACTATTTATTACAGTCACACTCAGTATATAGTATTTATTACAGTCACAGTCAGTATATACTATTTATCAGACTCAGTATATACTATTTATTACAGTCAAACTCAGTATATAGTATTTATTACAGTCACAGTCAGTATATACTATTTATCACAGTCAAACTCAGTATATACTATTTATCACAGTCAAACTCAGTATATAGTATTTATCACAGTCACACTCAGTATATACTATTTATTAGTCAGTATATACTATTTATTATAGTCACAGTTGGTATATACTATTTATTAGAGTCACAGTCAGTATATACTATTTATCACAGTCAAACTCAGTATATACTATTACTACAGTCACACTCAGTATATACTATTGATCCCAGTCAGTATATATTATTTATTATAGTCACAGTCAGTATATACTATTTTTTATAGTCACAGTCAGTATATACTATTTATTACAGTCACAGTCACTATATATTATTTATAACAGTCAGTTTATACTATTTATTACAGTCACAGTCAGTATACACTGTTTATTATAGTCACAGTCAGTATACACTATTTATCACAGTCAAACTCAGTATATACTATTTATTATAGTCACACTCAGTATATACTATTTATCACAGTCAGTATAAACTATTTATTATAGTCACACTCAGTATATACTATATATTACAGTCACATTCAGTATATACTATATATCACAGTCAGTATATATTATTTATTATAGTCACAGTCAGTATATACTATTTATTACAGTCACACTCAGTATATACTATTTATTACAGTCACACTCAGTATATAGTATTTATTACAGTCACAGTCAGTATATACTATCAGACTCAATATATATTATTTATCACAGTTAAACTCAGTATATACTATTTATCACAATCAAACTCAGTATATTCTATTTATCAGTCAGTATATACTATTTATTATAGTCACAGTCGGTATATACTATTTATTACAGTCACAGTCAGTATATACTATTTATCACAGTCAGTATATACTATTTATTATAGTCACAGTCAGTATATACTATTTATCACAGTCAAACTCAGTATACTATTTATTACAGTCAAACTCAGTATATACTATTTATCACAGTCAGTATATACTATTTATTATAGTCACAGTCAGTATATACTATTTATCACAGTAAGTATATACTATTTATTATAGTCACAGTTAGTATATACTATTTATCACAGTAAGTATATATAATTTATTATAGTCACAGTCAGTATATACTATTTATTATAGTCACAGTCAGTATATACTATTTATTACAGTCACAGTCAGTATATACTATTTATCACAGTCAAACTCAGTATATACTATTTATTACAGTCTCACTCAGAATATACTATCTAACATAGTCAGTATATACTATTTATTATCGTCACACTCAGTATAAACTATTGATCACAGTCAAACTCAGTATATACTATTTATCACAGTCACACCCAGTATATACTATTTATTAGTCAGTATATACTATTTATTATAGTCACAGTCGGTATGTACTATTTATTACAGTCATAGCTAGTATCACAGTCAAACTCAGTATATACTATTTATTACAGTCTCACTCAGTGTATACTATTTATCACAGTCAGTATATACTATTTATTATAGTCACAGTCAGTTTATTCTATTTATTACAGTCACACTCAGTATATACTATTTATTACAGTCACACTCATTATATAGTATTTATTACAGTCACAGTCAGTATATACTATTTATCAGACTGAGTATATACTATTTATTACAGTCAAACTCAGTATATAGTATTTATTACAGTCACAGTCAGTATATACTATTTATCACAGTCAAACTCAGTATATACTATTTATCACAGTCAAACTTAGTATATAGTATTTATCACAGTCACACTCAGTATATACTATTTATTAGTCAGTATATACTATTTATTATAGTCACAGTTGGTATATACTATTTATTAGAGTCACAGTCAGTATATACTATTTATCACAGTCAAACTCAGTATATACTATTTACTACAGTCACACTCAGTATATACTATTGATCCCAGTCAGTATATATTATTTATTATAGTCACAGTCAGTATATACTATTTTTTATAGTCACAGTCAGTATATACTATTTATTACAGTCACAGTCACTATATATTATTTATAACAGTCAGTTTATACTATTTATTATAGTCACAGTCAGTATACACTGTTTATTATAGTCACAGTCAGTATACACTATTTATCACAGTCAAACTCAGTATATCCTATTTATTACAGTCACACTCAGTATATACTATTTATCACAGTCAGTATAAACTATTTATTATAGTCACACTCAGTATATACTATATATTACAGTCACATTCAGTATATACTATTTATCACAGTCAGTATATATTATTTATTATAGTCACAGTCTGTATATACTATTTATTACAGTCACACTCAGTATATACTATTTATTACAGTCACACTCAGTATATACTATTTATTACAGTCACACTCAGTATATACTATCAGACTCAATATATATTATTTATCACAGTTAAACTCAGTATATACTATTTATCACAGTCAAACTCAGTATATTCTATTTATCAGTCAGTATATACTATTTATTATAGTCACAGTCGGTATATACTATTTATTACAGTCACAGTCAGTATATACTATTTATCACAGTCAGTATATACTATTTATTATAGTCACAATCAGTATATACTATTTATCACAGTCAAACTCAGTATATACTATTTATCAGTCAGTATATACTATTTATTATAGTCACAGTCGGTATATACTATTTATTACAGTCACAGTCAGTATATACTATTTATGACAGTCAGTATATACTATTTATCACAGTCAAACTCAGTATATACTATTTATCACAGTCAAACTCAGTATATACTATATATCACAGTCACACTCAGTGTATACTATTTATCAAAGTCAGTATATACTATATATTATAGTAACAGTCAGTATATACTATTTATTACAGTCACAGTCATTATATACTATTTATCACAGTCAGTATATACTATTTTTTATAGTCACAGTCAGTATATACTATTTATTACAGTCACAGTCAGGATATACTATTTATCACACTCAGTATATAATATTTATTATAGTCACACTCAGTATATACTATTTATCACAGTCAAACTCAGTATATACTATTTATTACAGTCACAGTCAGTATAGAGTATTTATCACAGTCAGTATATAATATTTATTATAGTCACAGTCAGTATATACTATTTATCACAGTCAGTATATACTATTTATTATAGTCACAGTCAGTATATTACTATTTATCACAGTCAGTATACACTATTTATTATAGTCACAGTTAGTATTTACTATTTATCACAGTCAGTATATACAATTTATTATAGTCACAGTCTGTATATACCATTTATTATAGTCACAGTCAGTATATACTATTTATTACAGTCACAGTCAGTATATACTATTTATTTCAGTCTCACTCAGTATATACTATTTATCACAATCAGTATATACTATTTATTATAGTCACAGTCAGTATATAATATTAATTACAGTCACACTCAGTATATACTATTTATTACAGTCAAACTCAGTATATAGTATTTATTACAGTCACAGTCAGTGTATAATATTTATCACAGTCAAACTCAGTATATACTATTTATCACAGTCACACTCAGTATATACTATTTATTAGTCAGTATATACTATTTATTATAGTCACAGTCGGTATATACTATTTATTACAGTCACAGTCAGAATATACTATTTATCACAGTCAAACTCAGTATATACTATTTACTACAGTCACACTCAGTATATACTATTGATCCCAGTCAGTATATATTATTTAATATAGTCACAGTCAGTATATACTATTTTTTATAGTCACAGTCAGTATATACTATTTATTACAGTCACAGTCACTATATATTATTTATAACAGTCAGTATATACTATTTATTATAGTCACAGTCAGTATACACTGTTTATTATAGTCACAGTCAGTATACACTATTTATCACAATCAAACTCAGTATATACTATTTATTACAGTCACACTCAGTATATACTATTTATTACAGTCACAGTCAGTATAGAGTATTTATCACAGTCAGTATATAATATTTATTATAGTCAGAGTCAGTATATACTATTTATCACAGTCAGTATATACTATTTATTATAGTCACAGTCAGTATATACTATTTATCACAGTCAGTATACACTATTTATTATAGTCACAGTTAGTATTTACTATTTATCACAGTCAGTATATACAATTTATTATAGTCACAGTCTGTATATACTATTTATTATAGTCACAGTCAGTATATACTATTTATTACAGTCACAGCCAGTATATACTATTTATAACAGTCAAACTCAATATATACTATTTATTTCAGTCTCACTCAGTATATACTATTTATCACAATCAGTATATACTATTTATTATAGTCACAGTCAGTATATAATATTAATTACAGTCACACTCAGTATATACTATTTATTACAGTCAAACTCAGTATATAGTATTTATTACAGTCACAGTCAGTGTATAATATTTATCACAGTCAAACTCAGTATATACTATTTATCACAGTCACACTCAGTATATACTATTTATTAGTCAGTATATACTATTTATTATAGTCACAGTCGGTATATACTATTTATTACAGTCACAGTCAGAATATACTATTTATCACAGTCAAACTCAGTATATACTATTTACTACAGTCACACTCCGTATATACTATTGATCCCAGTCAGTATATATTATTTAATATAGTCACAGTCAGTATATACTATTTTTTATAGTCACAGTCAGTATATACTATTTATTACAGTCACAGTCACTATATATTATTTATAACAGTCAGTATATACTATTTATTATAGTCACAGTCAGTATACACTGTTTATTATAGTCACAGTCAGTATACACTATTTATCACAATCAAACTCAGTATATACTATTTATTACAGTCACACTCAGTATATACTATTTATCAAAGTCAGTATACACTATATATTATAGTAACAGTCAGTATATACTATTTATTACAGTCACAGTCAGTATATACTATTTATTATAGTCACAGTCAGTATGTACTATGTATTACAGTCACAGTCACTATATATTATTTAGAACAGTCAGTATATACTATTTATTATAGTCACAGTCAGTATATACTGTTTATTATAGTCACAGTCAGTATACACTATTTATCACAGTCAAACTCAGTATATACTATTTATTACAGTCACACTCAGTATATACTATTTATCAAAGTCAGTATATACTATATATTATAGTAACAGTCAGTATATACTATTTATTACAGTCACACTCAGTATATACTATTTATCACAGTCAGTATATACTATTTATTATAGTCACAGTCAGTATATACTATTTATTACAGTCACAGTCAGTATTTACTATTTATCACAGTCAGTATATGCTATTTATTATAGTCACACTCAGCATATACTATTTATCACAGTCAAACTCAGTATATATTATTTATTACAGTCACATCCAGTATATAGTATTTATCACAGTCAGTATATAATATTTATTATAGTCACAGTCAGTATATACTATTTATCACAGTCAGTATATACTATTTATTATAGTCACAGTTAGTAAATACTATTTATCACAGTCAGTATATACAATTTATTATAGTCACAGTCAGTGTATACTATTTATTATAGTCACAGTCAGTATATACTATTTATTACAGTCACAGTCAGTATATTCTATTTATGACAGTCAAACTCAGTATATACTATTTATTTCAGTCTCACTCAGTATATACTAGTTATCACAATCAGTATATACTATTTTTTATAGTCACACTCAGTATATACTATTTATTACAGTCACAGTCAGTTTATACTATTTATCACAGTCAGTGTATACTATTCTTTATAGTCACACTCAGTATATACTATTTATCATGGTCAAACTCAGTATATACTATATATTACAGTCACAGTCAGTATATACTATTTATCACAGTCAGTATATACTATTTATTATAGTCACAGTCAGTATATACTATTTATCACAGTCAGTATATAAAACTTATTATAGTCACAGTCAGTATATACTATTTATTATAGTCACAGTCAGTAGATAGTATTTATTACAGTCTCACTCAGTATATACTATTTATCACAGTCAGTATATACTATTTATTATAGTCACAGTCAGTATTTACTATTTATCACAGTCAACCTCAGTATATACTATTTATTACAGTCTCACTCTGTATAAACTATTTATCACAGTCAGTATATACTATTTATTATAGTCACAGTCAGTATATACTATTTTTTACAGTCACACTCAGTATATACTATTTTTTACAGTCAAACACAGTATATAGTATTTATTACAGTCACACTCAGTATATACTATTTATCACAGTCACACCCAGTATATACTATTTATCACACTCAGTATATACTATTTATTATAGTCACAGTAGGTATGTACTATTTATTACAGTCATAGTCAGTATATACTATTTATCACAGTCAAACTCAGTATATACTATTTATTACAGTCTCACTCAGTGTATACTATTTATCACAGTCAGTATATACTATTTATTATAGTCACAGTCAGTTTATTCTATTTATTACAGTCACAATCAGTATATACTATTTATTACAGTCACAGTCAGTATATACTATTTATCAGACTCAGTATATACTATTTATCACAGTCAAACTCAGTAAATACTATTTATCACAGTCAGTATATACTAATTATTATAGTCACAGTCAGTATATACTATTTATTATAGTCACAGTCAGTATATACTATTTATCACAGTTACAGTTAATATTTACTATTTATCAAAGTCAGTATATACTATTTATTATAGTCACAGTCAGTATATACTATTTATCACAGTCAAACTCAGTATACTATTTATTACAGTCAAACTCAGTATATACTATTTATCACAGTCAGTTTATACTATTTATTATAGACACAGTCAGTATATACTATTTATCACAGTAAGTATATACTATTTATTATGGTCACAGTTAGTATATACTATTTATCACAGTAAGTATATACAATTTATTATAGTCACAGTCAGTATATACTATTTATTATAGTCACAGTCAGTATATACTATTTATTACAGTCACAGTCAGTATATACTATTTATCACAGTCAAACTCAGTATATACTTTTTATTACAGTCTCACTCAGAACATACTATTTAACATAGTCAGTATATACTATTTATTATAGTCACACTCTGTATAAACTATTGATCACAGTCAAACTCAGTATATACTATTTATCACAGTCACACCCAGTATATACTATTTATTAGTCAGTATATACTATTTATTATAGTCACAGTCGGTATGTACTATTTATTACAGTCATAGTCAGTATCACAGTCAAAATCAGTATATACTATTTATTACAGTCTCACTCAGTGTATACTATTTATCACAGTCAGTATATACTATTTATTATAGTCACAGTCAGTTTATTCTATTTATTACAGTCACACTCAGTATATACTATTTATTACAGTCACACTCAGTATATAGTATTTATTACAGTCACAGTCAGTATATACTATTTATCAGACTCAGTATATACTATTTTTTACAGTCAAACTCAGTATATAGTATTTATTACAGTCACAGTCAGTATATACTATTTATCACAGTCAAACTCAGTATATACTATTTATCACAGTCAAACTCAGTATATAGTATTTATCACAGTCACACTCAGTATATACTATTTATTAGTCAGTATATACTATTTATTATAGTCACAGTTGGTATATACTATTTATTAGAGTCACAGTCAGTATATACTATTTATCACAGTCAAACTCAGTTTATACTATTACTACAGTCACACTCAGTATATACTATTGATCCCAGTCAGTATATATTATTTATTATAGTCACAGTCAGTATATACTATTTTTTATAGTCACAGTCAGTATACACTGTTTATTATAGTCACAGTCAGTATACACTATTTATCACAGCCAAACTCAGTATATACTATTTATTATAGTCACACTCAGTATATACTATTTATCACAGTCAGTATAAACTATTTATTATAGTCACACTCAGTATATACTATATATTACAGTCACATTCAGTATATACTATTTATCACAGTCAGTATATATTATTTATTATAGTCACAGTCAGTATATACTATTTATTACAGTCACACTCAGTATATACTATTTATTATAGTCACACTCAGTATATAGTATTTATTACAGTCACAGTCAGTATATACTATCAGACTCAATATATATTATTTATCACAGTTAAACTCAGCATATACTATTTATCACAGTCAAACTCAGTATATTCTATTTATCAGTCAGTATATACTATTTATTATAGTCACAGTCGGTATATACTATTTATTACAGTCACAGTCAGTATATACTATTTATCACAGTCAAACTCAGTATACTATTTATTACAGTCAAACTCAGTATATACTATTTATCACAGTCAGTATATACTATTTATTATAGTCACAGTCAGTATATACTATTTATCACAGTAAGTATATATAATTTATTATAGTCACAGTCAGTATATACTATTTATTATAGTCACAGTCAGTATATACTATTTATTACAGTCACAGTCAGTATATACTATTTATCACAGTCAAACTCAGTATATACTATTTATTACAGTCTCACTCAGAATATACTATTTAACATAGTCAGTATATACTATATATTATCGTCACACTCAGTATAAACTATTGATCACAGTCAAACTCAGTATATACTATTTATCACAGTCACACCCAGTATATACTATTTATTAGTCAGTATATACTATTTATTATAGTCACAGTCGGTATGTACTATTTATTACAGTCATAGTCAGTATCACAGTCAAACTCAGTATATACTATTTATTACAGTCTCACTCAGTGTATACTATTTATCACAGTCAGTATATACTATTTATTATAGTCACAGTCAGTTTATTCTATTTATTACAGTCACACTCAGTATATACTATTTATTACAGTCACACTCATTATATAGTATTTGTTACAGTCACAGTCAGTATATACTATTTATCAGACTCAGTATATACTATTTATTACAGTCAAACTCAGTATATAGTATTTATTACAGTCACAGTCAGTATATACTGTTTATCACAGTCAAACTCAGTATATACTATTTATCACAGTCAAACTCAGTATATAGTATTTATCACAGTCACACTCAGTATATACTATTTATTAGTCAGTATATACTATTTATTATAGTCACAGTTGGTATATACTATTTATTAGAGTCACAGTCAGTATATACTATTTATCACAGTCAAACTCAGTATATACTATTTACTACAGTCACACTCAGTATATACTATTGATCCCAGTCAGTATATATTATTTATTATAGTCACAGTCAGTATATACTATTTTTTATAGTCACAGTCAGTATATACTATTTATTACAGTCACAGTCACTATATATTATTTATAACAGTCAGTTTATACTATTTATTATAGTCACAGTCAGTATACACTGTTTATTATAGTCACAGTCAGTATACACTATTTATCACAGTCAAACTCAGTATATACTATTTATTACAGTCACACTCAGTATATACTATTTATCACAGTCAGTATAAACTATTTATTATAGTCACACTCAGTATATACTATATATTACAGTCACATTCAGTATATACTATTTATCACAGTCAGTATATATTATTTATTATAGTCACAGTCAGTATATACTATTTATTACAGTCACACTCAGTATATACTATTTATTACAGTCACACTCTGTATATACTATTTATAACAGTCACACTCAGTATATACTATTTATTACAGTCACACTCAGTATATACTATCAGATTCAATATATATTATTTATCACAGTTAAACTCAGTATATACTATTTATCACAGTCAAACTCAGTATATTCTATTTATCAGTCAGTATATACTATTTATTATAGTCACAGTCGGTATATACTATATATTACAGTCACAGTCAGTATATACTATTTATCACAGTCAGTATATACTATTTTTTATAGTCACAATCAGTATATACTATTTATTACAGTCAAACTCAGTATATACTATTTATCAGTCAGTATATACTATTTATTATAGTCACAGTCGGTATATACTATTTATTACAGTCACAGTCAGTATATACTATTTATGACAGTCAAACTCAGTATATACTATTTATTACAGTCACAGTCAGTATAGAGTATTTATCACAGTCAGTATATAATATTTATTATAGTCACAGTCAGTATATACTATTTATCACAGTCAGTATATACTATTTATTATAGTCACAGTCAGTATATACTATTTATCACAGTCAGTATACACTATTTATTATAGTCACAGTTAGTATTTACTATTTATCACAGTCAGTATATACAATTTATTATAGTCACAGTCTGTATATACTATTTATTATAGTCACAGTCAGTATATACTATTTATTACAGTCACAGCCAGTATATACTATTTATAACAGTCAAACTCAATATATACTATTTATTTCAGTCTCACTCAGTATATACTATTTATCACAATCAGTATGTACTATTTATTATAGTCACAGTCAGTATATACTATTTATTACAGTCACAGTCAGTATATACTATTTATCACAGTCAAACGCAGTATATACTTTTTATTACAGTCTCACTCAGAACATACTATTTAACATAGTCAGTATATACTATTTATTATAGTCACACTCAGTATAAACTATTGATCACAGTCAAACTCAGTATATACTATTTATCACAGTCACACCCAGTATATACTATTTATTAGTCAGTATATACTATTTATTATAGTCACAGTCGGTATGTACTATTTATTACAGTCATAGTCAGTAACACAGTCAAAATCAGTATATACTATTTATTACAGTCTTACTCAGTGTATACTATTTATCACAGTCAGTATATACTATTTATTATAGTCACAGTCAGTTTATTCTATTTACTACAGTCACACTCAGTATATACTATTGATCCCAGTCAGTATATATTATTTATTATAGTCACAGTCAGTATATACTATTTTTTATAGTCACAGTCAGTATATACTATTTATTACAGTCACAGTCACTATATATTATTTATAACAGTCAGTTTATACTATTTATTATAGTCACAGTCAGTATACACTGTTTATTATAGTCACAGTCAGTATACACTATTTATCACAGTCAAACTCAGTATATACTATTTATTACAGTCACACTCAGTATTTACTATTTATCACAGTCAGTATATACTATTTATTATAGTCACACTCAGCATATACTATTTATCACAGTCAAACTCAGTATATACTATTTATTACAGTCACATCCAGTATATAGTATTTATCACAGTCAGTATATACTATTTATTAGTCAGTATATACTATTTATTATAGTCACAGTCGGTATATACTATTTATTACAGTCACAGTCAGAATATACTATTTATCACAGTCAAACTCAGTATATACTATTTACTACAGTCACACTCAGTATATACTATTGATCCCAGTCAGTATATATTATTTAATATAGTCACAGTCAGTATATACTATTTTTTATAGTCACAGTCAGTATATACTATTTATTACAGTCACAGTCACTATATATTATTTATAACAGTCAGTATATACTATTTATTATAGTCACAGTCAGTATACACTGTTTATTATAGTCACAGTCAGTATACACTATTTATCACAATCAAACTCAGTATATACTATTTATTACAGTCACACTCAGTATATACTATTTATCAAAGTCAGTATACACTATATATTATAGTAACAGTCAGTATATACTATTTATTACAGTCACAGTCAGTATATACTATTTATTATAGTCACAGTCAGTATATACTATTTATTACAGTCACAGTCACTATATATTATTTATAACAGTCAGTATATACTATTTATTATAGTCACAGTCAGTATATACTGTTTATTATAGTCACAGTCAGTATACACTATTTATCACAGTCAAACTCAGTATATACTATTTATTACAGTCACACTCAGTATATACTATTTATCAAAGTCAGTATATACTATATATTATAGTAACAGTCAGTATATACTATTTATTACAGTCACAGTCAGTATATACTATTTATCACAGTCAGTATATACTATTTATTACAGTTACAGTCAGTATTTACTATTTATCACAGTCAGTATATACTATTTATTATAGTCACACTCAGCATATACTATTTATCACAGTCAAACTCAGTATATATTATTTATTACAGTCACATCCAGTATATAGTATTTATCACAGTCAGTATATAATATTTATTATAGTCACAGTCAGTATATACTATTTATCACAGTCAGTATATACTATTTATTATAGTCACAGTTAGTAAATACTATTTATCACAGTCAGTATATACAATTTATCATAGTCACAGTCAGTATATACTATTTATTATAGTCACAGTCAGTATATACTATTTATTACAGTCACAGTCAGTATATACTATTTATGACAGTCAAACTCAGTATATACTATTTATTTCAGTCTCACTCAGTATATACTATTTATCACAGTCAAACTCAGTATATATTATTTATTACAGTCACATCCAGTATATAGTATTTATCACAGTCAGTATATAATATTTATTATAGTCACAGTCAGTATACACTATTTATCACAGTCAGTATATACTATTTATTATAGTCACAGTTAGTATATACTATTTATCACAGTCAGTATATACTATTTATTATAGTCACAGTCAGTATATACTATTTATTACAGTCACAGTCAGTATATACTATTTATGACAGTCAAACTCAGTATATACTATTTATTTCAGTCTCACTCAGTATATACTAGTTATCACAATCAGTATATACTATTTTTTATAGTCACACTCAGTATATACTATTTATTACAGTCACAGTCAGTATATACTATTTATCACAGTCATTATATACTATTTTTTATAGTCACACTCAGTATATACTATTTATCATAGTCAAACTCAGTATATGCTATATATTACAGTCACAGTCAGTATATACTATTTATCACAGTCAGTATATACTATTTATTATAGTCACAGTCAGTATATACTATTTATCACAGTCAGTATATAAAACTTATTATAGTCACAGTCAGTATATACTATTTATTATAGTCACAGTCAGTAGATAGTATTTATTACAGTCTCACTCAGTATATACTATTTATCACAGTCAGTATATATTATTTATTATAGTCACAGTCAGTATATACTATTTATCACAGTCAACCTCAGTATATACTATTTATTACAGTCTCACTCTGTATAAACTATTTATCACAGTCAGTATATACTATTTATTATAGTCACAGTCAGTATATACTATTTTTTACAGTCTCACTCAGTATATACTATTTTTTACAGTCAAACTCAGTATATAGTATTTATTACAGTCACACCCAGTATATACTATTTATCACACTCAGTATATACTATTTATTATAGTCACAGTAGGTATGTACTATTTATTACAGTCATAGTCAGTATATACTATTTATCACAGTCAAACTCAGTATATACTATTTATTACAGTCTCACTCAGTGTATACTATTTATCACAGTCAGTATATACTATTTATTATAGTCACAGTCAGTTTATTCTATTTATTACAGTCACACTCAGTATATAATATTTATTACAGTCACACTCAGTATATACTATTTATTACAGTCACAGTCAGTATATACTATTTATCAGACTCAGTATATACTATTTATCACAATTAGAGATGAGCGAACACTAAAATGTTCGAGGTTCGAAATTCGATTCGAACAGCCGCTCAATGTTCGTGTGTTTGAATGGGTTTCGAACCCCATTATAGTCTATGGGGAACAGATACTCGTTAAGGGGGAAACCCAAATCCGTGTCTGGAGGGTCACCAAGTCCACTATGACACCCCAGGAAATGATGCCAACACCTCTGGAATGACACTGGGACAGCAGGGGAAGCATGTCTGGGGGCATCTAACACACCAAAGACCCTCTATTACCCCAACATCACAGCCTAACAACTACACACTTTACACACTCAATACCACCTCTCTGACAGTAGGAAAACACCTTGAAACATGTGTATTTGGCACTTGCAGTGAGGAGAGCTTGTCACCAGCAGTGAATTTGGCCCTTGTAGTAAGTTGAGGTTGGCACCAACATTTGTTTTGAAAATCAGGGTGGATTGAGCCTCTAACCAGCAGAGTTTGGGCAAATTCATGGTGGAGGGAGCCTCTAAACACCCCAGTTTGGGCAAATTCATGGTGGAGGGAGCCTCTAAAAACCCCAGTTTGGACCAATTCATGGTGGAGGGAGCCTCTAACCACCCCAGTTTGGACCAATTCATGGTGGAGGGAGCCTCTAAAAAACCCAGTTTGGACCAATTCATGGTGGAGGGAGCCTCTAAACAGCCCAGTTTGGGCAAATTCATGGTGGAGGGAGCCTCTAAACAGCCCAGTTTGGGCAAATTCATGGTGGAGGGAGCCTCTAACCAGCCCAGTTTGGACCAATTAATGGTGGAGGGAGCCTCTAAACAGCCAAGTTTTGGGAAATTCATGGTGGAGGGAGCCTCTAACCAGCCCAGTTTGGACCAATTCATGGTGGAGGGAGCCTCTAAACAGCCCAGTTTGGGCAAATTCATGGTGGAGGGAGCCTCTAAAAAACCCAGTTTGGACCAATTCATGGTGGAGGGAGCCTCTAACCAGCCCAGTTTGGACCAATTAATGGTGGAGGGAGCCTCTAAACAGCCAAGTTTGGGCAAATTCATGGTGGAGGGAGCCTCTAACCACCCCAGTTTGGACCAATTCATGGTGGAGGGAGCCTCTAAACAGCCAAGTTTGGACCAATTCATGGTGGAGGGAGCCTCTAAAAACCCCAGTTTGGACCAATTCATGGTGGAGGGAGCCTCTAACCAGCCCAGTTTGGGCAAATTCATGGTGGAGGGAGCCTCTAAACAGCCCAGTTTGGGCAAATTCATGGTGGAGGGAGCCTCTAACCAGCCCAGTTTGGACCAATTAATGGTGGAGGGAGCCGCTAAACAGCCCAGTTTGGGCAAATTCATGGTGGAGGGAGCCTCTAAACAGCCCAGTTTGGACCAATTCATGGTGGAGGGAGCCTCTAAAAAACCCAGTTTGGACCAATTCATGGTGGAGGGAGCCTCTAAACAGCCCAGTTTGGGCAAATTCATGGTGGAGGGAGCCTCTAACCAGCCCAGTTTGGACCAATTAATGGTGGAGGGAGCCTCTAAACAGCCAAGTTTTGGGAAATTCATGGTGGAGGGAGCCTCTAACCAGCCCAGTTTGGACCAATTAATGGTGGAGGGAGCCGCTAAACAGCCCAGTTTGGGCAAATTCATGGTGGAGGGAGCCTCTAAACAGCCCAGTTTGGACCAATTCATGGTGGAGGGAGCCTCTAAAAAACCCAGTTTGGACCAATTCATGGTGGAGGGAGCCTCTAAACAGCCCAGTTTGGGCAAATTCATGGTGGAGGGAGCCTCTAACCAGCCCAGTTTGGACCAATTAATGGTGGAGGGAGCCTCTAAACAGCCAAGTTTTGGGAAATTCATGGTGGAGGGAGCCTCTAACCAGCCCAGTTTGGACCAATTAATGGTGGAGGGAGCCTCTAAACAGCCCAGTTTGGACCAATTCATGGTGGAGGGAGCCTCTAAACAGCCCAGTTTGGGCAAATTCATGGTGGAGGGAGCCTCTAAAAAACCCAGTTTGGACCAATTCATGGTGGAGGGAGCCTCTAACCAGCCCAGTTTGGACCAATTAATGGTGGAGGGAGCCTCTAAACAGCCAAGTTTGGGCAAATTCATGGTGGAGGGAGCCTCTAACCACCCCAGTTTGGACCAATTCATGGTGGAGGGAGCCTCTAAACAGCCAAGTTTGGACCAATTCATGGTGGAGGGAGCCTCTAAAAACCCCAGTTTGGACCAATTCATGGTGGAGGGAGCCTCTAACCAGCCCAGTTTGGGCAAATTCATGGTGGAGGGAGCCTCTAAACAGCCCAGTTTGGGCAAATTCATGGTGGAGGGAGCCTCTAACCAGCCCAGTTTGGACCAATTAATGGTGGAGGGAGCCGCTAAACAGCCCAGTTTGGGCAAATTCATGGTGGAGGGAGCCTCTAAACAGCCCAGTTTGGACCAATTCATGGTGGAGGGAGCCTCTAAAAAACCCAGTTTGGACCAATTCATGGTGGAGGGAGCCTCTAAACAGCCAAGTTTGGACCAATTCATGGTGGAGGGAGCCTCTAAAAACCCCAGTTTGGACCAATTCATGGTGGAGGGAGCCTCTAACCAGCCCAGTTTGGGCAAATTCATGGTGGAGGGAGCCTCTAAACAGCCCAGTTTGGGCAAATTCATGGTGGAGGGAGCCTCTAACCAGCCCAGTTTGGACCAATTAATGGTGGAGGGAGCCGCTAAACAGCCCAGTTTGGACCAATTCATGGTGGAGGGAGCCTCTAAAAACCCCAGTTTGGACCAATTCATGGTGGAGGGAGCCTCTAAAAACCCCAGTTTGGACCAATTCATGGTGGAGGGAGCCTCTAACCAGCCCAGTTTGGGCAAATTCATGGTGGAGGGAGCCTCTAAACAGCCCAGTTTGGGCAAATTCATGGTGGAGGGAGCCTCTAACCAGCCCAGTTTGGACCAATTAATGGTGGAGGGAGCCGCTAAACAGCCCAGTTTGGGCAAATTCATGGTGGAGGGAGCCTCTAAACAGCCCAGTTTGGACCAATTCATGGTGGAGGGAGCCTCTAAAAAACCCAGTTTGGACCAATTCATGGTGGAGGGAGCCTCTAAACAGCCCAGTTTGGGCAAATTCATGGTGGAGGGAGCCTCTAACCAGCCCAGTTTGGACCAATTAATGGTGGAGGGAGCCTCTAAACAGCCAAGTTTTGGGAAATTCATGGTGGAGGGAGCCTCTAACCAGCCCAGTTTGGACCAATTAATGGTGGAGGGAGCCTCTAAACAGCCCAGTTTGGACCAATTCATGGTGGAGGGAGCCTCTAAACAGCCCAGTTTGGGCAAATTCATGGTGGAGGGAGCCTCTAAAAAACCCAGTTTGGACCAATTCATGGTGGAGGGAGCCTCTAACCAGCCCAGTTTGGGCAAATTCATGGTGGAGGGAGCCTCTAAACAGCCCAGTTTGGGCAAATTCATGGTGGAGGGAGCCTCTAACCAGCCCAGTTTGGACCAATTAATGGTGGAGGGAGCCGCTAAACAGCCCAGTTTGGGCAAATTCATGGTGGAGGGAGCCTCTAAACAGCCCAGTTTGGACCAATTCATGGTGGAGGGAGCCTCTAAAAAACCCAGTTTGGACCAATTCATGGTGGAGGGAGCCTCTAAACAGCCCAGTTTGGGCAAATTCATGGTGGAGGGAGCCTCTAACCAGCAGAGTTGTGGGAAAGCAGGGTGGAGGGAGCCTCTAACCAGCAGAGTTGGTGGAAATCAGGGTGGAGGGAGCCTCTAACCAGCAGAGTTGGGGGAAATCATGTTGGAGGGAGCCTAGTATTAGCAGAATTGTGCAACGCTTATGGTGGATGAGTATGAGGATGCGGAGGAATTGGAGAGGTTGAGTACAGACATGGAGTTTCATGTTGGGGTGCTTTACACAGGTGGGCACAAAAATGAAGGCTCTATCCAGTGGTGGTTCATTTTTATCAAAGTGAGCCGGTCGGCACTCTCAGCTGACAGACGGGTGCGCTTGTCAGTGATGATGCCACCGGCTGCACTGAACACCCTCTCAGATAGGACGCTGGCGGCAGGACAGGACAGCACCTCCAAGGCATATAGGGCAAGTTCAAGCCACAGGTCCAACTTCGACACCCAATACGTGTAGGGCGCAGAGGGGTCGGAGAGGACAGGGCTGTGGTCGGAAAGGTATTCCCGCAACATGCGCCTATACTTCTCACGCCTGGTGACACTAGGACCCTCCGTGGCGGCACTTTGGCGAGGGGGTGCCATCAAGGTGTCCCAGACCTTAGACAGTGTGCCCCTCGTTTGTGTGGACCGGTGAGAACTTGGTTGCCTACTGGAGGAACTGCCCTCCCTGCCGCCAACGTCACATGCTGGAAACATCTCCATCATATTCTGCACCAATTGCCTGTGGCAAGCATTGATGCGATTGGCCCTCCCCTCTACCGGAATAAAAGACGAGATGTTGTTTTTATACCGGGGGTCAAGGATAGCAAAGATCCAGTACTGGTTGTCCTCCATGATTTTGACAATACGCTTGTCGGTTGTAAAGCACCCCAACATGAACTCAGCCATGTCTGCCACAGTGTTAGTTGGCATGACTCCTCTGGCCCCACCGGAAAGTTCAATCTCCATTTCCTCCTCATCCTCCATGTCTACCCATCCGCGCTGCAACAATGGGACGATTCGAAGTTGCCCGGAAGCCTCCTGTATCACCATCACATCATCGGACAACTCTTCTTCCTCCTCCTCCTCCTCCTCCATTAAACGCAGTGAAGCGGACAGATGTGTGGACCTACTCTCCAGCTGTGACGGATCGGATGCTATCCCTAACTCCTCTGTGTGATCTGAGTTATCCCTGATGTCAATCAGGGATTCTCTCAGAACACACAAGAGCGGGATTGTAAGGCTCACCATCGCATCCTCAGAGCTCACCCTCCTTGTGGACTCCTCAAAGACCCGTAGGATGTCACAAAGGTCTCTCATCCATGGCCACTCATGGATGTGAAACTGAGGCAGCTGACTTTGTGGCACCCTAGGGTTTTGTAGCTGGTATTCCATCAAAGGTCTCTGCTGCTCAACCACTCTATTCAACATCTGAAACGTTGAGTTCCAGCGTGTGGGGACGTCGCACAAAAGCCGGTGTTGTGGCACATGCAGGCGTTGCTGGAGAGATTTTAAGCTAGCAGCGGCTACTGTCGACTTGCGAAAGTGGGCGCACATGCGCCGCACTTTCACCAGTAGCTCTGGAACATTGGGGTAGCTCTTTAGGAAACGTTGCACCACTAGGTTGAAGACGTGGGCCAGGCATGGAACATGTTGGAGTCCGGCAAGCTCCAGAGCTGCTACCAGGTTCCGGCCGTTATCACAAACGACCATGCCTGGGCCCAGGTGCAGCGGCTCAAACCATATTGCCGTCTCATCGAGGAGGGCATCCCTCACCTCGGAGGCAGTGTGCTGTCTGTCCCCCAAGCTGATCAGCTTCAGCACAGCCTGCTGACGTCTACCAACGCCAGTGCTGCAACGTTTCCAACTCGTAGCTGGGGTCAATCTAACAGCGGAGGAGGAGGCGGTGGCGGAGGAGGAGGCGGTGGCGGAGGAGGAGGCGGTAGAGGAGGAGGAGGAGGGGGGTGTTCTTCTCGTGTCCCTGCCAGGAATGTTAGGCGGGGAGACGAGGTACACCGGGCCAGTTTGGGAAGCAGTCCCAGCCTCAACTACATTCACCCAGTGTGCCGTCAGTGAAATGTAGCGTCCCTGTCCGCATGCACTTGTCCACGCGTCGGTGGTCAAGTGGACCTTTGTGCAAAGCGCGGAACTAAGGGCCCGCCTGATGTTGAGTGACACGTGCTGGTGCAAGGCGGGGACGGCACACCGGGAGAAGTAGTGACGGCTAGGGACGGCATAGCGAGGTGCCGCAGTTGCCATCAGGTCCAGGAAGGCGGGAGTTTCAACAAGCCGGAACGCCAACATCTCCTGGGCCAGCAGTTTAGCGATGTTGGCGTTCAAGGCTTGCGCGTGTGGGTGGTTAGCAGTGTATTTCTGCCGCCGCTCCAATGTCTGAGAGATGGTGGGTTGTTGTAAAGAAACGCCTGATGGTGCCTTTGATGGTGCAGGAGAAGGAGATAAGACAGGACCAGGGGAGGATGAGGTAGAAGTCAACAAAGTGGCGGAGGCAGATGAAGTGGTGTCCTGGCTCGTCCTCTGGAGTGCATCGCCAGCACAGTCAGCAGTGGCAGTGGCAGAGGCAGAGGCAGTGGCAGAGGCAGTGGCAGTGGCGTGAACGGCAGGCGGCCTTTGTCCTGCCATTGCTGCCTGCCACTGATTCCAGTGCTTGGATTCCAAATGACGGTGCATTGAAGTGGTGGACAGGTTGCTCTTCTCAGAGCCCCTAATCAATTTCGAGAGGCAAATTGTGCAGACAACACTATATCTGTCCTCGGCGCATTCCTTGAAAAAACTCCACACCTTCGAGAAACGTGCCCTCGAGGTGGGAGTTTTTCGGGGCTGGGTACGAACTGGAACATCTTGGGAGATTCCGGGTGTGGCCTGGCTTCGCCTAAGCTGCTGACCTCTGCCTCTGCCTCTAGCTACCCTTTTTGGTGCTGCACCTGCCTCAACATCCACACTACTTTCCCCGCTTGACATCCCCCCTGTCCAGGTCGGGTCAGTGTCCTCATCATCCACCACTTCCTCTTCCAACTCCTGTCTCATCTCCTCCTCCCGCACAATGCGCCGGTCAACTGGATGCCCTGACGGCAACTGCGTCACATCATCGTCGATGAGGGTGGGTTGCTGGTCATCCACCACCAAATCGAACGGAGATGGAGGAGACTCTAGTGTTTGAGCATCTGGACACAGATGCTCCTCTGTTAGGTTCGTGGAATCGTGACGTGGAGAGGCAGGTTGAGGGACAATGAAAGGAGCGGAGAACAGCTCTGGGGAGCAGGGACAGTTTGGGTTATTGTTCTGTAAAGCTTCGGAATTTTGGGAGGAAGGAAGACAAGACTGTTGGGTAATAGGAGGAGAGGAGGCAGAGTCTGACTGGCTGCTGGACAATGTGCTGTAAGCGTTCTCTGACAGCCATTGCAAGACCTGTTCCTGGTTCTCGGGCCTACTAAGGTTTGTACCCTGCAGTTTAGTTAATGTGGCAAGCAACCCTGGCACTGTGGAGTGGCGCAATGCTTGCTGCCCCACAGGAGTAGGCACGGGACGCCCTGTGGCTTCACTGCTACCTTGCTCCCCAGAACCATTCCCCCGACCTCGCCCACGGCCTCGTCCACGTCCCTTTCCGGGAGCCTTGCGCATTTTGAATTCCTAGTTAGAAATTGGCACTGTATACCAGTAGTAAAAATTGTGGGTGCACGTAACCCCAATATATTCTTTGAATTCCCAGTCAGACACTGGCACTATATGGCAGTAGCAAGAAATGAGGGTATTTGTATTCCCAATATATTCTTTGAATTCCCAGTCAGACAATGGCACTGTATACCAGTAGTAAAAATTGTGGGTGCACGTAACCCCAATATATTCTTTGAATTCCCAGTCAGACACTGGCACTATATGGCAGTAGCAAGAAATGAGGGTATTTGTATTCCCAATATATTCTTTGAATTCCCAGTCAGACAATGGCACTGTATACCAGTAGTAAAAATTGTGGGTGCACGTAACCCCAATATATTCTTTGAATTCCCAGTCAGACACTGGCACTATATGGCAGTAGCAAGAAATGAGGGTATTTGTATTCCCAATATATTCTTTGAATTCCCAGTCAGACAATGGCACTGTATACCAGTAGTAAAAATAGTGGGTGTATATAGCCCCAATTCTATTGCTAGGGGACTTGCAGGGTATTTCTGGGGTGAAGGTGGGGGGGCACACCGTTGGAACGGGTATCGGGGTATATATCGGGTATACGGGAATACACTGACAGTGTATTCCATTCAGGATCCTGGGAAAGCTGGGTTGCGGCGATTGAGCCCGTCAGTGCCACGTTACACTGACAAGCTTCTCCCTGGAATTTAGCTCTTACAAGAGCTGTTGGTTGTCTTCTCCTTCCTATCCTAGCCTGTCCCTGCCTACCCAGAATCTAAGCCCTAGCTAGCTGGACGGAAACCTCCGTCCTCAGTGAATTGCAAGCTCAGAATGACGCGAAGCTGGGCGTCGCTGTTCTTTTAAATTAGAGGTCACATGTTTTCGGCAGCCAATGGGTTTTGCCTACTTTTCTCAACGTCACCGGTGTCGTAGTTCCTGTCCCACCTACCCTGCGCTGTTATTGGAGCAAAAAAGGCGCCAGGGAAGGTGGGAGGGGAATCGAGTAATGGCGCACTTTACCACTTTACCATTTATTATAGTCACAGTCAGTATATACTATTTATCAAAGTCACAGTTAATATTTACTATTTATCACAGTCAGTATATACTATTTATTATAGTCACAGTCAGTATATACTATTTATCACAGTAAGTATATACTATTTATTATAGTCACAGTTAGTATATACTATTTATCACAGTAAGTATATACAATTTATTATAGTCACATTCAGTATATACTATTTATTATAGTCACAGTCAGTATATACTATTTATTACAGTCACAGTCAGTATATACTATTTATCACAGTCAAACTCAGTATATACTATTTAATACAGTCTCACTCAGAATATACTATTTAACATAGTCAGTATATACTATTTATTATAGTCACACTCAGTATAAACTATTGATCACAGTCAAACTCAGTATATACTTTTTATCACAGTCACACCCAGTATATACTATTTATTAGTCAGTATATACTATTTATTATAGTCACAGTCGGTATGTACTATTTATTACAGTCATAGTCAGTATCACAGTCAAACTCAGTATATACTATTTATTACAGTCTCACTCAGTGTATACTATTTATCACAGTCAGTATATACTATTTATTATAGTCACAGTCAGTTTATTCTATTTATTACAGTCACACTCAGTATATACTATTTATTACAGTCACACTCAGTATATAGTATTTATTTCAGTCACAGTCAGTATATACTATTTATCAGACTCAGTATATACTATTTATTACAGTCAAACTCAGTATATAGTATTTATTACAGTCACAGTCAGTATATACTATTTATCACAGTCAAACTCAGTATATACTATTTATCACAGTCAAACTCAGTATATAGTATTTATCACAGTCACACTCAGTATATACTATTTATTAGTCAGTATATACTATTTATTATAGTCACAGTTGGTATATACTATTTATTAGAGTCACAGTCAGTATATACTATTTATCACAGTCAAACTCAGTATATAGTATTTACTACAGTCACACTCAGTATATACTATTGATCCCAGTCAGTATATATTATTTATTATAGTCACAGTCAGTATATACTATTTTTTATAGTCACAGTCAGTATATACTATTTATTACAGTCACAGTCACTATATATTATTTATAACAGTCAGTTTATACTATTTATTATAGTCACAGTCAGTATACACTGTTTATTATAGTCACAGTCAGTATACACTATTTATCACAGTCAAACTCAGTATATACTATTTATTACAGTCACACTCAGTATATACTATTTATCACAGTCAGTATACACTATTTATCACAGTCAAACTCAGTATATACTATATATTACAGTCACATTCAGTATATACTATTTATCACAGTCAGTATAAACTATTTATTATAGTCACACTCAGTATATACTATATATTACAGTCACAGTCAGTATATACTATTTATTACAGTCACACTCAGTATATACTATTTATTACAGTCACACTCAGTATATAGTATTTATTACAGTCACAGTCAGTATATACTATCAGACTCAATATATATTATTTATTACAGTTAAACTCAGTATATACTATTTATCACAGTCAAACTCAGTATATTCTATTTATCAGTCAGTATATACTATTTATTATAGTCACAGTCCGTATATACTATTTATTACAGTCACAGTCAGTATATACTATTTATCACAGTCAGTATATACTATTTATTATAGTCACAATCAGTATATACTATTTATCACAGTCAAACTCAGTATATACTATTTATCAGTCAGTATATACTATTTATTATAGTCACAGTCGGTATATACTATTTATTATAGTCACATTCAGTATATACTATTTATCACAGTCAGTATATACTATTTATCACAGTCAAACTCAGTATATACTATTTATCACAGTCAAACTCAGTATATACTATATATTACAGTCACACTCAGTATATACTATTTATCAAAGTCAGTATATACTATATATTATAGTAACAGTCAGTATATACTATTTATTACAGTCACAGTCATTATATACTATTTATCACAGTCAGTATATACTATTTATTATAGTCACAGTCAGTATATACTATTTATTACAGTCACAGTCAGGATATACTATTTATCACAGTCAGTATATAATATTTATTATAGTCACACTCAGTATATACTATTTATCACAGTCAAACTCAGTATATACTATTTATTACAGTCACAGTCAGTATATAGTATTTATCACAGTCAGTATGCACTATTTATTATAGTCACAGTTAGTATTTACTATTTATCACAGTCAGTATATACAATTTATTATAGTCACAGTCAGTATATACTATTTATTATAGTCACAGTCAGTATATACTATTTATTACAGTCACAGTAAGTATATACTATTTATAACAGTCAAACTCAATATATACTATTTATTTCAGTCTCACTCAGTATATACTATTTATCACAATCAGTATATACTATTTATTATGGTCACAGTCAGTATATAATATTTATTACAGTCACACTCAGTATATACTATTTATTACAGTCAAACTCAGTATATAGTATTTATTACAGTCACAGTCAGTATATACTATTTATCACAGTCAAACTCAGTATATACTATTTATCACAGTCACACTCAGTATATACTATTTATTAGTCAGTATATACTATTTATTATAGTCACAGTCGGTATATACTATTTATTACAGTCACAGTCAGAATATACTATTTATCACAGTCAAACTCAGTATATACTATTTACTGCTGTCACACTCAGTATATACTATTGATCCCAGTCAGTATATATTATTTAATATAGTCACAGTCAGTATATACTATTTTTTATAGTCACAGTCAGTATATACTATTTATTACAGTCACAGTCACTATATATTATTTATAACGGTCAGTATATACTATTTATTATAGTCACAGTCAGTATACACTGTTTATTATAGTCACAGTCAGTATACACTATTTATCACAGTCAAACTCAGTATATACTATTTATTACAGTCACACTCAGTATTTACTATTTATCACAGTCAGTATAAACTATTTATTATAGTCACACTCAGTATATACTATATATTACAGTCACATTCAGTATATACTATTTATCACAGTCAGTATATATTAATTATTATAGTCACAGTCAGTATATACTATTTATTACAGTCACACTCAGTATATACTATTTATTACAGTCACACTCAGTATATAGTATTTATTACAGTCACAGTCAGTATATACTATCAGACTCAATATATATTATTTATCACAGTTAAACTCAGTATATACTATTTATCACAGTCAAACTCAGTATATTCTATTTATCAGTCAGTATATACTATTTATTATAGTCACACTCAGTACATACTATTTATTACAGTCACAGTCAGTATATACTATTTATCACAGTCAGTATATACTATTTTTTATAGTCACACTCAGTATATACTATTTATCATGGTCAAACTCAGTATATACTATATATTACAGTCACAGTCAGTATATACTATTTATCACAGTCAGTATATACTATTTATTATAGTCACAGTCAGTAGATAGTATTTATTACAGTCTCACTCAGTATATACTATTTATCACAGTCAGTATATACTATTTATTATAGTCACAGTCAGTATATACTATTTATCACAGTCAACCTCAGTGTATACTATTTATTACAGTCTCACTCTGTATAAACTATTTATCACAGTCAGTATATACTATTTATTATAGTCACAGTCAGTATATACTATTTTTTACAGTCACACTCAGTATATACTATTTTTTACAGTCAAACTCAGTATATAGTATTTATTACAGTCACACTCAGTATATACTATTTATCACAGTCACACCCAGTATATACTATTTATCACACTCAGTATATACTATTTATTATAGTCACAGTAGGTATGTACTATTTATTACAGTCATAGTCAGTATATACTATTTATCACAGTCAAACTCAGTATATACTATTTATTACAGTCTCACTCAGTGTATACTATTTATCACAGTCAGTATATACTATTTATTATAGTCACAGTCAGTTTATTCTATTTATTACAGTCACACTCAGTATACAATATTTATTACAGTCACACTCAGTATATACTATTTATTACAGTCACAGTCAGTATATACTATTTATCAGACTCAGTATATACTATTTATCACAGTCACACTCAGTAAATACTATTTATCACAGTCAGTCAGTATATACTATTTATTATAGTCACAGTCAGTATATACTATTTATTATAGTCACAGTCAGTATATTCTATTTATCACAGTCACAGTTAATATTTACTATTTATCACAGTCAGTATATACTATTTATTATAGTCACAGTCAGTATATACTATTTATCACAGTCACAGTTAATATTTACTATTTATCACAGTCAGTATATACTATTTATTATAGTCACAGTCAGTATATACTATTTATTATAGTCACAGTCAGTATATACTATTTATCACAGTCACAGTTAATATTTACTATTTATCACAGTCAGTATATACTATTTATTATAGTCACAGTCAGAATATACTATTTATCACAGTCAAACTCAGTATATACTATTTACTACAGTCACACTCAGTATATACTATTGATCCCAGTCAGTATATATTATTTATTATAGTCACAGTCAGTATATACTATTTTTTATAGTCACAGTCAGTATATACTATTTATCACAGTCAAACTCAGTATATACTATTTATCACAGTCAGTATATACTATTTATTATAGTCACAGTCAGTATATACTATTTATCACAGTAAGTATATACTATTAATTATAGTCACAGTTAGTATATACTATTTATCACAGTAAGTATATACAATTTATTATAGTCACAGTCAGTATATACTATTTATTATAGTCACAGTCAGTATATACTATTTATTACAGTCACAGTCAGTATATACTATTTATCACAGTCAAACTCAGTATATACTATTTATTACAGTCTCACTCAGAATATACTATTTAACATAGTCAGTATATACTATTTATTATAGTCACACTCAGTATAAACTATTGATCACAGTCAAACTCAGTATATACTATTTTTCACAGTCACACCCAGTATATACTATTTATTAGTCAGTATATACTATTTATTATAGTCACAGTCGGTATGTACTATTTATTACAGTCATAGTCAGTATCACAGTCAAACTCAGTATATACTATTTATTACAGTCTCACTCAGTGTATACTATTTATCACAGTCAGTATATACTATTTATTATAGTCACAGTCAGTTTATTCTATTTATTACAGTCACACTCAGTATATACTATTTATTACAGTCACACTCAGTATATAGTATTTATTACAGTCACAGTCAGTATATACTATTTATCAGACTCAGTATATACTATTTATTACAGTCAAACTCAGTATATAGTATTTATTACAGTCACAGTCAGTATATACTATTTATCACAGTCAAACTCAGTATATACTATTTATCACAGTCAAACTCAGTATATAGTATTTATCACAGTCACACTCAGTATATACTATTTATTAGTCAGTATATACTATTTATTATAGTCACAGTTGGTATATACTATTTATTAGAGTCACAGTCAGTATATACTATTTATCACAGTCAAACTCAGTATATAATATTTACTACAGTCACACTCAGTATATACTATTGATCCCAGTCAGTATATATTATTTATTATAGTCACAGTCAGTATATACTATTTTTTATAGTCACAGTCAGTATATACTATTTATTACAGTCACAGTCACTATATATTATTTATAACAGTCAGTTTATACTACTTATTATAGTCACAGTCAGTATACACTATTTATCACAGTCAAACTCAGTATATACTATTTATTACAGTCACACTCAGTATATACTATTTATCACAGTCAGTATAAACTATTTATTATAGTCACACTCAGTATATACTATATATTACAGTCACATTCAGTATATACTATTTATCACAGTCAGTATATATTATTTATTATAGTCACAGTCAGTATATACTATTTATTACAGTCACAATCAGTATATACTATTTATTACAGTCACACTCAGTATATAGTATTTATTACAGTCACAGTCAGTATATACTATCAGACTCAATATATATTATTTATCACAGTTAAACTCAGTATATAATATTTATCACAGTCAAACTCAGTATATTCTATTTATCAGTCAGTATATACTATTTATTATAGTCACAGTCGGTATATACTATTTATTACAGTTACAGTCAGTATATACTATTTATCACAGTCAGTATATACTATTTATTATAGTCACAATCAGTATATACTATTTATCACAGTCAAACTCAGTATATACTATTTATCAGTCAGTATATACTATTTATTATAGTCACAGTCGGTATATACTATTTATTACAGTCACAATCATTATATATTATTTATCACAGTCAGTATATACTATTTTTTACAGTCACAGTCAGGATATACTATTTATCACAGTCAGTATATAATATTTATTATAGTCACACTCAGTATATACTATTTATCACAGTCAAACTCAGTATATACTATTTATTACAGTCACAGTCAGTATATAGTATTTATCACAGTCAGTATATAATATTTATTATAGTCACAGTCAGTATATACTATTTATCACAGTCAGTATATACTATTTATTATAGTCACAGTCAGTATATACTATTTATCACAGTCAGTATACACTATTTATTATAGTCACAGTTAGTATTTACTATTTATCACAGTCAGTATATACAATTTATTATAGTCACAGTCAGTATATACTATTTATTACAGTCACAGTCAGTACATACTATTTATAACAGTCAAACTCAATATATACTATTTATTTCAGTCTCACTCAGTATATACTATTTATCACAATCAGAATATACTATTTATTATAGTCACAGTCAGTATATAATATTTATTACAGTCACACTCAGTATATACTATTTATTACAGTAAAACTCAGTATATAGTATTTATTACAGTCACAGTCAGTATATACTATTTATCACAGTCAAACTCAGTATATACTATTTATCACAGTCACACTCAGTATATAATATTTATTAGTCAGTATATACTATTTATTATAGTCACAGTCGGTATATACTATTTATTACAGTCACAGTCAGAATATACTATTTATCACAGTCAAACTCAGTATATACTATTTACTACAGTCACACTCAGTATATACTATTGATCCCAGTCAGTATATATTATTTATTATAGTCAAAGTCAGTATATACTATTTTTTATAGTTACAGTCAGTATATACTATTTATTACAGTCACAGTCACTATATATTATTTATAACAGTCAGTATATACTATTTATTATAGTCACAGTCAGTATACACTGTTTATTATAGTCACAGTCAGTATACACTATTTATCACAGTCAAACTCAGTATATACTATTTATTACAGTCACACTCAGTATATACTATTTATCAAAGTCAGTATACACTTTATATTATAGTAACAGTCAGTATATACTATTTATTACAGTCACAGTCAGTATATACTATTTATTATAGTCACAGTCAGTATACACTATTTATTACAGTCACAGTCACTATATATTATTTATAACAGTCAGTATATACTATTTATTATAGTCTCAGTCAGTATATACTGTTTATTATAGTCACAGTCAGTATACACTATTTATCACAGTCAAACTCAGTATATACTATTTATTACAGTCACACTCAGTATATACTATTTATCAAAGTCAGTATACACTTTATATTATAGTAACAGTCAGTATATACTATTTATTACAGTCACAGTCAGTATATACTATTTATTATAGTCACAGTCAGTATACACTATTTATTACAGTCACAGTCACTATATATTATTTATAACAGTCAGTATATACTATTTATTATAGTCTCAGTCAGTATATACTGTTTATTATAGTCACAGTCAGTATACACTATTTATCACAGTCAAACTCAGTATATACTATTTATTACAGTCACACTCAGTATATACTATTTATCAAAGTCAGTATATACTATATATTATAGTAACAGTCAGTATATACTTTTTATTACAGTCACAGTCAGTATATACTATTTATCACAGTCAGTATATACTATTTATTATAGTCACAGTCAGTATATACTATTTATTACAGTCACAGTCAGTATTTACTATTTATCACAGTCAGTATATACTATTTATTATAGTCACACTCAGCATATACTATTTATCACAGTCAAACTCAGTATATATTATTTATTACAGTCACATCCAGTATATAGTATTTATCACAGTCAGTATATAATATTTATTATAGTCACAGTCAGTATATACTATTTATCACAGTCAGTATATACTATTTATTATAGTCACAGTTAGTATATACTATTTATCACAGTCAGTATATACTATTTATTATAGTCACAGTCAGTATATACTATTTATTACAGTCACAGTCAGTATATACTATTTATGACAGTCAAACTGAGTATATACTATTTATTTCACTCTCACTCAGTATATACTAGTTATCACAATCAGTATATACTATTTTTTAGTCACACTCAGTATATACTATTTATTACAGTCACACTCAGTATATACTATTTATTAGTCAGTATATACTATTTATTATAGTCACAGTTGGTATATACTATTTATTAGAGTCACAGTCAGTATATACTATTTATCACAGTCAAACTCAGTATATACTATTTACTACAGTCACACTCAGTATATACTATTGATCCCAGTCAGTATATATTATTTATTATGGTCACAGTCAGTATATACTATTTTTATAGTCACAGTCAGTATATACTATTTATCACAGTCAAACTCAGTATACTATTTATTACAGTCAAACTCAGTATATACTATTTATCACAGTCAGTATATACTATTTATTATAGTCACAGTCAGTATATACTATTTATCACAGTAAGTATATACTATTTATTATAGTCACAGTTAGTATATACTATTTATCACAGTAAGTATATACAATTTATTATAGTCACAGTCAGTATATACTATTTATTATAGTCACAGTCAGTATATACTATTTATTACAGTCACAGTCAGTATATACTATTTATCACAGTCAAACTCAGTATATACTATTTATTACAGTCTCACTCAGAATATACTATTTAACATAGTCAGTATATACTATTTATTATAGTCACACTCAGTATAAACTATTGATCACAGTCAAACTCAGTATATACTATTTATCACAGTCACACCCAGTATATACTATTTATTAGTCAGTATATACTATTTATTATAGTCACAGTCGGTATGTACTATTTATTACAGTCATAGTCAGTATCACAGTCAAACTCAGTATATACTATTTATTACAGTCTCACTCAGTGTATACTATTTATCACAGTCAGTATATACTATTTATTACAGTCACACTCAGTATATACTATTTATTACAGTCACACTCAGTATACACTATTTATTACAGTCACAGTCACTATATATTATTTATAACAGTCAGTATATACTATTTATTATAGTCTCAGTCAGTATATACTGTTTATTATAGTCACAGTCAGTATACACTATTTATCACAGTCAAACTCAGTATATACTATTTATTACAGTCACACTCAGTATATACTATTTATCAAAGTCAGTATATACTATATATTATAGTAACAGTCAGTATATACTATTTATTAAAGTCACAGTCAGTATATACTATTTATCACAGTCAGTATATACTATTTATTATAGTCACAGTCAGTATATACTATTTATTACAGTCACAGTCAGTATTTACTATTTATCACAGTCAGTATATACTATTTATTATAGTCACACTCAGCATATACTATTTATCACAGTCAAACTCAGTATATATTATTTATTACAGTCACATCCAGTATATAGTATTCATCACAGTCAGTATATAATATTTATTATAGTCACAGTCAGTATATACTATTTATCACAGTCAGTATATACTATTTATTATAGTCACAGTTAGTATATACTATTTATCACAGTCAGTATATACTATTTATTATAGTCACAGTCAGTATATACTATTTATTACAGTCACAGTCAGTATATACTATTTATGACAGTCAAACTCAGTATATACTATTTATTTCAGTCTCACTCAGTATATACTAGTTATCACAATCAGTATATACTATTTTTTATAGTCACACTCAGTATATACTATTTATTACAGTCACAGTCAGTATATACTATTTATCACAGTCATTATATACTATTTTTTATAGTCACAGTCAGTATATACTATTTATTACAGTCACAGTCACTATATATTATTTATAACAGTCAGTTTATACTACTTATTATAGTCACAGTCAGTATACACTGTTTATTATAGTCACAGTCAGTATACACTATTTATCACAGTCAAACTCAGTATATACTATTTATTACAGTCACACTCAGTATATACTATTTATCACAGTCAGTATAAACTATTTATTATAGTCACACTCAGTATATACTATATATTACAGTCACATTCAGTATATACTATTTATCACAGTCAGTATATATTATTTATTATAGTCACAGTCAGTATATACTATTTATTACAGTCACAATCAGTATATACTATTTATTACAGTCACACTCAGTATATAGTATTTATTACAGTCACAGTCAGTATATACTATCAGACTCAATATATATTATTTATCACAGTTAAACTCAGTATATAATATTTATCACAGTCAAACTCAGTATATTCTTTTTATCAGTCAGTATATACTATTTATTATAGTCACAGTCGGTATATACTATTTATTACAGTCACAGTCAGTATATACTATTTATCACAGTCAGTATATACTATTTATTATAGTCACAATCAGTATATACTATTTATCACAGTCAAACTCAGTATATACTATTTATCAGTCAGTATATACTATTTATTATAGTCACAGTCGGTATATACTATTTATTACAGTCACAATCATTATATATTATTTATCACAGTCAGTATATACTATTTTTTACAGTCACAGTCAGGATATACTATTTATCACAGTCAGTATATAATATTTATTATAGTCACACTCAGTATATACTATTTATCACAGTCAAACTCAGTATATACTATTTATTACAGTCACAGTCAGTATATAGTATTTATCACAGTCAGTATATAATATTTATTATAGTCACAGTCAGTATATACTATTTATCACAGTCAGTATATACTATTTATTATAGTCACAGTCAGTATATACTATTTATCACAGTCAGTATACACTATTTATTATAGTCACAGTTAGTATTTACTATTTATCACAGTCAGTATATACAATTTATTATAGTCACAGTCAGTATATACTATTTATTACAGTCACAGTCAGTATATACTATTTATAACAGTCAAACTCAATATATACTATTTATTTCAGTCTCACTCAGTATATACTATTTATCACAATCAGAATATACTATTTATTATAGTCACAGTCAGTATATAATATTTATTACAGTCACACTCAGTATATACTATTTATTACAGTAAAACTCAGTATATAGTATTTATTACAGTCACAGTCAGTATATACTATTTATCACAGTCAAACTCAGTATATACTATTTATCACAGTCACACTCAGTATATACTATTTATTAGTCAGTATATACTATTTATTATAGTCACAGTCGGTATATACTATTTATTACAGTCACAGTCAGAATATACTATTTATCACAGTCAAACTCAGTATATACTATTTACTACAGTCACACTCAGTATATACTATTGATCCCAGTCAGTATATATTATTTATTATAGTCAAAGTCAGTATATACTATTTTTTATAGTTACAGTCAGTATATACTATTTATTACAGTCACAGTCACTATATATTATTTATAACAGTCAGTATATACTATTTATTATAGTCACAGTCAGTATACACTGTTTATTATAGTCACAGTCAGTATACACTATTTATCACAGTCAAACTCAGTATATACTATTTATTACAGTCACACTCAGTATATACTATTTATCAAAGTCAGTATACACTTTATATTATAGTAACAGTCAGTATATACTATTTATTACAGTCACAGTCAGTATATACTATTTATTATAGTCACAGTCACTATATATTATTTATAACAGTCAGTATATACTATTTATTATAGTCACAGTCAGTATACACTGTTTATTATAGTCACAGTCAGTATACACTATTTATCACAGTCAAACTCAGTATATACTATTTATTACAGTCACACTCAGTATATACTATTTATCAAAGTCAGTATACACTTTATATTATAGTAACAGTCAGTATATACTATTTATTATAGTCACAGTCAGTATATACTATTTATTACAGTCACAGTCAGTATTTACTATTTATCACAGTCAGTATATACTATTTATTATAGTCACACTCAGCATATACTATTTATCACAGTCAAACTCAGTATATATTATTTATTACAGTCACATCCAGTATATAGTATTTATCACAGTCAGTATATAATATTTATTATAGTCACAGTCAGTATATACTATTTATCACAGTCAGTATATACTATTTATTATAGTCACAGTTAGTATATACTATTTATCACAGTCAGTATATACTATTTATTATAGTCACAGTCAGTATATACTATTTATTACAGTCACAGTCAGTATATACTATTTATGACAGTCAAACTGAGTATATACTATTTATTTCAGTCTCACTCAGTATATACTAGTTATCACAATCAGTATATACTATTTTTTATAGTCACACTCAGTATATACTATTTATTACAGTCACACTCAGTATATACTATTTATTAGTCAGTATATACTATTTATTATAGTCACAGTTGGTATATACTATTTATTAGAGTCACAGTCAGTATATACTATTTATCACAGTCAAACTCAGTATATACTATTTACTACAGTCACACTCAGTATATACTATTGATCCAAGTCAGTATATATTATTTATTATGGTCACAGTCAGTATATACTATTTTTATAGTCACAGTCAGTATATACTATTTATCACAGTCAAACTCAGTATACTATTTATTACAGTCAAACTCAGTATATACTATTTATCACAGTCAGTATATACTATTTATTATAGTCACAGTCAGTATATACTATTTATCACAGTAAGTATATACTATTTATTATAGTCACAGTTAGTATATACTATTTATCACAGTAAGTATATACAATTTATTATAGTCACAGTCAGTATATACTATTTATTATAGTCACAGTCAGTATATACTATTTATTACAGTCACAGTCAGTATATACTATTTATCACAGTCAAACTCAGTATATACTATTTATTACAGTCTCACTCAGAATATACTATTTAACATAGTCAGTATATACTATTTATTATAGTCACACTCAGTATAAACTATTGATCACAGTCAAACTCAGTATATACTATTTATCACAGTCACACCCAGTATATACTATTTATTAGTCAGTATATACTATTTATTATAGTCACAGTCGGTATGTACTATTTATTACAGTCATAGTCAGTATCACAGTCAAACTCAGTATATACTATTTATTACAGTCTCACTCAGTGTATACTATTTATCACAGTCAGTATATACTATTTATTACAGTCACACTCAGTATATACTATTTATTACAGTCACACTCAGTATACACTATTTATTACAGTCACAGTCACTATATATTATTTATAACAGTCAGTATATACTATTTATTATAGTCTCAGTCAGTATATACTGTTTATTATAGTCACAGTCAGTATACACTATTTATCACAGTCAAACTCAGTATATACTATTTATTACAGTCACACTCAGTATATACTATTTATCAAAGTCAGTATATACTATATATTATAGTAACAGTCAGTATATACTATTTATTAAAGTCACAGTCAGTATATACTATTTATCACAGTCAGTATATACTATTTAGTATAGTCACAGTCAGTATATACTATTTATTACAGTCACAGTCAGTATTTACTATTTATCACAGTCAGTATATACTATTTATTATAGTCACACTCAGCATATACTATTTATCACAGTCAAACTCAGTATATATTATTTATTACAGTCACATCCAGTATATAGTATTCATCACAGTCAGTATATAATATTTATTATAGTCACAGTCAGTATATACTATTTATCACAGTCAGTATATACTATTTATTATAGTCACAGTTAGTATATACTATTTATCACAGTCAGTATATACTATTTATTATAGTCACAGTCAGTATATACTATTTATTACAGTCACAGTCAGTATATACTATTTATGACAGTCAAACTCAGTATATACTATTTATTTCAGTCTCACTCAGTATATACTAGTTATCACAATCAGTATATACTATTTTTTATAGTCACACTCAGTATATACTATTTATTACAGTCACAGTCAGTATATACTATTTATCACAGTCATTATATACTATTTTTTATAGTCACACTCAGTATATACTATTTATCATAGTCAAACTCAGTATATACTATATATTACAGTCACAGTCAGTATATACTATTTATCACAGTCAGTATATACTATTTATTATAGTCACAGTCAGTATATACTATTTATCACAGTCAGTATATAAAACTTATTATAGTCACAGTCAGTATATACTATTTATTATAGTCACAGTCAGTAGATAGAATTTGTTACAGTCTCACTCAGTATATACTATTTATCACAGTCAGTATATACTATTTATTATAGTCACAGTCAGTATATACTATTTATCACAGTCAACCTCAGTATATACTATTTATTATAGTTACAGTTAGTATATACTATTTATCACAGTAAGTATATATAATTTATTATAGTCACAGTCAGTATATACTATTTATTATAGTCACAGTCAGTATATACTATTTATTACAGTCACAGTCAGTATATACTATTTATCACAGTCAAACTCAGTATATACTATTTATTACAGTCTCACTCAGAATATACTATTTAACATAGTCAGTATATACTATTTATTATAGTCACACTCAGTATAAACTATTGATCACAGTCAAACTCAGTATATACTATTTATCACAGTCACACCCAGTATATACTATTTATCACAGTCAAACTCAGTATATACTATTTATTACAGTCTCACTCAGTATATACTATTTATCACAGTCAGTATATACTATTTATTATAGTCACAGTCAGTTTATTCTATTTATTACAGTCACACTCAGTATATACTATTTATTACAGTCACACTCAGTATATAGTATTTATTACAGTCACAGTCAGTATATACTATTTATCAGACTCAGTATATACTATTTATTACAGTCAAACTCAGTATATAGTATTTATTACAGTCACAGTCAGTATATACTATTTATCACAGTCAAACTCAGTATATACTATTTATCACAGTCAAACTCAGTATATAGTATTTATCACAGTCACACTCAGTATATACTATTTATTAGTCAGTATATACTATTTATTATAGTCACAGTTGGTATATACTATTTATTAGAGTCACAGTCAGTATATACTATTTATCAGAGTCAAACTCAGTATATACTATTTACTACAGTCACACTCAGTATATACTATTGATCCCAGTCAGTATATATTATTTATTATGGTCACAGTCAGTATATACTATTTTTTATAGTCACAGTCAGTATATACTATTTATCACAGTCAAACTCAGTATACTATTTATTACAGTCAAACTCAGTATATACTATTTATCACAGTCAGTATATACTATTTATTATAGTCACAGTCAGTATATACTATTTATCACAGTAAGTATATACTATTTATTATAGTCACAGTTAGTATATACTATTTATCACAGTAAGTATATACAATTTATTATAGTCACAGTCAGTATATACTATTTATTATAGTCACAGTAAGTATATACTATTTATTACAGTCACAGTCAGTATATACTATTTATCACAGTCAAACTCAGTATATACTATTTATTACAGTCTCACTCAGAATATACTATTTAACATAGTCAGTATATACTATTTATTATAGTCACACTCAGTATAAACTATTGATCACAGTCAAACTCAGTATATACTATTTATCACAGTGACACCCAGTATATACTATTTATTAGTCAGTATATACTATTTATTATAGTCACAGTCGGTATGTACTATTTATTACAGTCATAGTCAGTATCACAGTCAAACTCAGTATATACTATTTATTACAGTCTCACTCAGTGTATACTATTTATCACAGTCAGTATATACTATTTATTACAGTCACACTCAGTATATACTATTTATTACAGTCACACTCAGTATATAGTATTTATTACAGTCACAGTCAGTATATACTATTTATCAGACTCAGTATATACTATTTATTACAGTCAAACTCAGTATATAGTATTTATTACAGTCACAGTCAGTATATACTATTTATCACAGTCAAACTCAGTATATACTATTTATCACAGTCAAACTCAGTATATAGTATTAATCACAGTCACACTCAGTATATACTATTTATTAGTCAGTATATACTATTTATTATAGTCACAGTTGGTATATACTATTTATTAGAGTCACAGTCAGTATATACTATTTATCACAGTCAAACTCAGTATATACTATTTACTACAGTCACACTCAGTATATACTATTGATCCCAGTCAGTATATATTATTTATTATAGTCACAGTCAGTATATACTATTTTTTATAGTCACAGTCAGTATATACTATTTATTACAGTCACAGTCACTATATATTATTTATAACAGTCAGTTTATACTACTTATTATAGTCACAGTCAGTATACACTGTTTATTATAGTCACAGTCAGTATACACTATTTATCACAGTCAAACTCAGTATATACTATTTATTACAGTCACACTCAGTATATACTATTTATCACAGTCAGTATAAACTATTTATTATAGTCACACTCAGTATATACTATATATTACAGTCACATTCAGTATATACTATTTATCACAGTCAGTATATATTATTTATTATAGTCACAGTCAGTATATACTATTTATTACAGTCACAATCAGTATATACTATTTATTACAGTCACACTCAGTATATAGTATTTATTACAGTCACAGTCAGTATATACTATCAGACTCAATATATATTATTTATCACAGTTAAACTCAGTATATAATATTTATCACAGTCAAACTCAGTATATTCTATTTATCAGTCATTATATACTATTTATTATAGTCACAGTCGGTATATACTATTTATTACAGTCACAGTCAGTATATACTATTTATCACAGTCAGTATATACTATTTATTATAGTCACAATCAGTATATACTATTTATCACAGTCAAACTCAGTATATACTATTTATCAGTCAGTATATACTATTTATTATAGTCACAGTCGGTATATACTATTTATTACAGTCACAGTCATTATATATTATTTATCACAGTCAGTATATACTATTTTTTACAGTCACAGTCAGGAGTTACTATTTATCACAGTCAGTATATAATATTTATTATAGTCAAACTCAGTATATACTATTTATCACAGTCAAACTCAGTATATACTATTTATTACAGTCACAGTCAGTATATAGTATTCATCACAGTCAGTATATAATATTTATTATAGTCACAGTCAGTATATACTATTTATCACAGTCAGTATATACTATTTATTATAGTCACAGTCAGTATATACTATTTATCACAGTCAGTATACACTATTTATTATAGTCACAGTTAGTATTTACTATTTATCACAGTCAGTATATACAATTTATTATAGTCACAGTCAGTATATACTATTTATTATAGTCACAGTCAGTATATACTATTTATTACAGTCACAGTCAGTATATACTATTTATAACAGTCAAACTCAATATATACTATTTATTTCAGTCTCACTCAGTATATACTATTTATAACAATCAGTATATACTATTTATTATAGTCACAGTCAGTATATAATATTTATTACAGTCACACTCAGTATATACTATTTATTACAGTAAAACTCAGTATATAGTATTTATTACAGTCACAGTCAGTATATACTATTTATCACAGTCAAACTCAGTATATACTATTTATCACAGTCACACTCAGTATATACTATTTATTAGTCAGTATATACTATTTATTATAGTCACAGTCGGTATATACTATTTATTACAGTCACAGTCAGAATATACTATTTATCACAGTCAAACTCAGAATATACTATTTACTACAGTCACACTCAGTATATACTATTGATCCCAGTCAGTATATATTATTTATTATAGTCAAAGTCAGTATATACTATTTTTTATAGTCACAGTCAGTATATACTATTTATTACAGTCACAGTCACTATATATTATTTATAACAGTCAGTATATACTATTTATTATAGTCACAGTCAGTATACACTGTTTATTATAGTCACAGTCAGTATACACTATTTATCACAGTCAAACTCAGTATATACTATTTATTACAGTCACACTCAGTATATACTATTTATCAAAGTCAGTATACACTTTATATTATAGTAACAGTCAGTATATACTATTTATTACAGTCACAGTCAGTATATACTATTTATTATAGTCACAGTCAGTATACACTATTTATTACAGTCACAGTCACTATATATTATTTATAACAGTCAGTATATACTATTTATTATAGTCTCAGTCAGTATATACTGTTTATTATAGTCACAGTCAGTATACACTATTTATCACAGTCAAACTCAGTATATATTATTTATTACAGTCACACTCAGTATATACTATTTATCAAAGTCAGTATATACTATATATTATGGTAACAGTCAGTATATACTATTTATTACAGTCACAGTCAGTATATACTATTTATCACAGTCAGTATATACTATTTATTATAGTCACAGTCAGTATATACTATTTATTACAGTCACAGTCAGTATTTACTATTTATCACAGTCAGTATATATTATTTATTATAGTCACACTCAGCATATACTATTTATCACAGTCAAACTCAGTATATATTATTTATTACAGTCACATCCAGTATATAGTATTCATCACAGTCAGTATATAATATTTATTATAGTCACAGTCAGTATATACTATTTATCACAGTCAGTATATACTATTTATTATAGTCACAGTTAGTATATACTATTTATCACAGTCAGTATATACTATTTATTATAGTCACAGTCAGTATATACTATTTATTACAGTCACAGTCAGTATATACAATTTATGACAGTCAAACTCAGTATATACTATTTATTTCAGTCTCACTCAGTATATACTAGTTATCAAAATCAGTATATACTATTTTTTATAGTCACACTCAGTATATACTATTTATTACAGTCACAGTCAGTATATACTATTTATCACAGTCATTATATACTATGTTTTATAGTCACACTCAGTATATACTATTTATCATAGTCAAACTCAGTATATACTATATATTACAGTCACAGTCAGTATATACTATTTATCACAGTCAGTATATACTATTTATTATAGTCACAGTCAGTATATACTATTTATCACAGTCAGTATATAAAACTTATTATAGTCACAGTCAGTATATACTATTTATTATAGTCACAGTCAGTAGATAGTATTTGTTACAGTCTCACTCAGTATATACTATTTATCACAGTCAGTATATACTATTTATTATAGTCACAGTCAGTATATACTATTTATAACAGTCAACCTCAGTATATACTATTTATCATAGTCACAGTTAGTATATACTATTTATCACAGTAAGTATATATAATTTATTAAAGTCACAGTCAGTATATACTATTTATTATAGTCACAGTCAGTATATACTATTTATTACAGTCACAGTCAGTATATACTATTTATCACAGTCAAACTCAGTATATACTATTTATTACAGTTTACTCAGAATATACTATTTAACATAGTCAGTATATAATATTTATTATAGTCACACTCAGTATAAACTATTGATCACAGTCAAACTCAGTATATACTATTTATCACAGTCACACCCAGTATATACTATTTATTAGTCAGTATATACTATTTATTATAGTCACAGTCGGTATGTACTATATATTACAGTCATAGTCAGTATCACAGTCAAACTCAGTATATACTATTTATTACAGTCTCACTCAGTGTATACTATTTATCACAGTCAGTATATACTATTTATTATAGTCACAGTCAGTTTATTCTATTTATTACAGTCACACTCAGTATATACTATTTATTACAGTCACACTCAGTATATAGTATTTATTACAGTCACAGTCAGTATATACTATTTATCAGACTCAGTATATACTATTTATTACAGTCAAACTCAGTATATAGTATTTATTACAGTCACAGTCAGTATATACTATTTATCACAGTCAAACTCAGTATATACTATTTATCACAGTCAAACTCAGTATATATTATTTATCACAGTCACACTCAGTATATACTATTTATTAGTCAGTATATACTATTTATTATAGTCACAGTTGGTATATACTATTTATTAGAGTCACAGTCAGTATATACTATTTATCACAGTCAAACTCAGTATATACTATTTACTACAGTCACACTCAGTATATACTATTGATCCCAGTCAGTATATATTATTTATTATGGTCACAGTCAGTATATACTATTTTTTATAGTCACAGTCAGTATATACTATTTATCACAGTCAAACTCAGTATACTATTTATTACAGTCAAACTCAGTATATACTATTTATCACAGTCAGTATATACTATTTATTATAGTCACAGTCAGTATATACTATTTATCACAGTAAGTATATACTATTTATTATAGTCACAGTTAGTATATACTATTTATCACAGTAAGTATATACAATTTATTATAGTCACAGTCAGTATATACTATTTATTATAGTCACAGTCAGTATATACTATTTATTACAGTCACAGTCAGTATATACTATTTATCACAGTCAAACTCAGTATATACTATTTATTACAGTCTCACTCAGAATATACTATTTAACATAGTCAGTATATACTATTTATTATAGTCACACTCAGTATAAACTATTGATCACAGTCAAACTCAGTATATACTATTTATCACAGTCACACCCAGTATATACTATTTATTAGTCAGTATATACTATTTATTATAGTCACAGTCGGTATGTACTATTTATTACAGTCATAGTCAGTATCACAGTCAAACTCAGTATATACTATTTATTACAGTCTCACTCAGTGTATACTATTTATCACAGTCAGTATATACTATTTATTACAGTCACACTCAGTATATACTATTTATTACAGTCACACTCAGTATATAGTATTTATTACAGTCACACTCAGTATATAGTATTTATTACAGTCACAGTCAGTATATACTATTTATCAGACTCAGTATATACTATTTATTACAGTCAAACTCAGTATATAGTATTTATTACAGTCACAGTCAGTATATACTATTTATCACAGTCAAACTCAGTATATACTATTTATCACAGTCACACTCAGTATATACTATTTATTAGTCAGTATATACTATTTATTATAGTCACAGTTGGTATATACTATTTATTAGAGTCACAGTCAGTATATACTATTTATCACAGTCAAACTCAGTATATAAGATTTACTACAGTCACACTCAGTATATACTATTGATCCCAGTCAGAATATATTATTTATTATAGTCACAGTCAGTATATACTATTTTTTATAGTCACAGTCAGTATATACTATTTATTACAGTCACAGTCACTATATATTATTTATAACAGTCAGTTTATACTACTTATTATAGTCACAGTCAGTATACACTGTTTATTATAGTCACAGTCAGTATACACTATTTATCACAGTAAAACTCAGTATATACTATTTATTACAGTCACACTCAGTATATACTATTTATCACAGTCAGTATAAACTATTTATTATAGTCACACTCAGTATATACTATATATTACAGTCACATTCAGTATATACTATTTATCACAGTCAGTATATATTATTTATTATAGTCACAGTCAGTATATACTATTTATTACAGTCACAATCAGTATATACTATTTATTACAGTCACACTCAGTATATAGTATTTATTACAGTCACAGTCAGTATATACTATCAGACTCAATATATATTATTTATCACAGTTAAACTCAGAATATAATATTTCTCACAGTCAAACTCAGTATATTCTATTTATCAGTCAGTATATACTATTTATTATAGTCACAGTCGGTATATACTATTTATTACAGTCACAGTCAGTATATACTATTTATCACAGTCAGTATATACTATTTATTATAGTCACAATCAGTATATACTATTTATCACAGTCAAACTCAGTATATACTATTTATCAGTCAGTATATACTATTTATTATAGTCACAGTCGGTATATACTATTTATTACAGTCACAGTCATTATATATTATTTATCACAGTCAGTATATACTATTTTTTACAATCACAGTCAGGAGTTACTATTTATCACAGTCAGTATATAATATTTATTATAGTCACACTCAGTATATACTATTTATCACAGTCAAACTCAGTATATACTATTTATTACAGTCACAGTCAGTATATAGTATTCATCACAGTCAGTATATAATATTTATTATAGTCACAGTCAGTATATACTATTTATCACAGTCAGTATATACTATTTATTATAGTCACAGTCAGTATATACTATTTATCACAGTCAGTATACACTATTTATTATAGTCACAGTTAGTATTTACTATTTATCACAGTCAGTATATACAATTTATTATAGTCACAGTCAGTATATACAATTTATTATAGTCACAGTCAGTATATACTATTTATTACAGTCACAGTCAGTATATACTATTTATAACAGTCAAACTCAATATATACTATTTATTTCAGTCTCACTCAGTATATACTATTTATCACAATCAGTATATACTATTTATTATAGTCACAGTCAGTATATAATATTTATTACAGTCACACTCAGTATATACTATTTATTACAGTAAAACTCAGTATATAGTATTTATTACAGTCACAGTCAGTATATACTATTTATCACAGTCAAACTCAGTATATACTATTTATCACAGTCACACTCAGTATATACTATTTATTAGTCAGTATATACTATTTATTATAGTCACAGTCGGTATATACTATTTATTACAGTCACAGTCAGAATATACTATTTATCACAGTCAAACTCAGTATATACTATTTACTACAGTCACACTCAGTATATACTATTGATCCCAGTCAGTATATATTATTTATTATAGTCAAAGTCAGTATATACTATTTTTTATAGTCACAGTCAGTATATACTATTTATTACAGTCACAGTCACTATATATTATTTATAACAGTCAGTATATACTATTTATTATAGTCACAGTCAGTATACACTGTTTATTATAGTCACAGTCAGTATACACTATTTATCACAGTCAAACTCAGTATATACTATTTATTACAGTCACACTCAGTATATACTATTTATCAAAGTCAGTATACACTTTATATTATAGTAACAGTCAGTATATACTATTTATTACAGTCACAGTCAGTATATACTATTTATTATAGTCACAGTCAGTATACACTATTTATTACAGTCACAGTCACTATTTATTATTTATAACAGTCAGTATATACTATTTATTATAGTCTCAGTCAGTATATACTGTTTATTATAGTCACAGTCAGTATACACTATTTATCACAGTCAAACTCAGTATATACTATTTATTACAGTCACACTCAGTATATACTATTTATCAAAGTCAGTATATACTATATATTATAGTAACAGTCAGTATATACTATTTATTACAGTCACACTCAGTATATACTATTTATCACAGTCAGTATATACTATTTATTATAGTCACAGTCAGTATATACTATTTATTACAGTCACAGTCAGTATTTACTATTTATCACAGTCAGTATATACTATTTATTATAGTCACAGTCAGTATATACTATTTATTACAGTCACAGTCAGTATATACTATTTATAACAGTCAAACTCAGTATATACTATTTATTTCAGTCTCACTCAGTATATACTAGTTATCACAATCAGTATATACTATTTTTTATAGTCACACTCAGTATATACTATTTATTACAGTCACAGTCAGTATATACTATTTATCACAGTCATTATATACTATTTTTTATAGTCACACTCAGTATATACTATTTATCATAGTCAAACTCAGTATATACTATAAATTACAGTCACAGTCAGTGTATACTATTTATCACAGTCAGTGTATACTATTTATTATAGTCACAGTCAGTATATACTATTTATCACAGTCAGTATATAAAACTTATTACAGTCACAGTCAGTATATACTATTTATTATAGTCACAGTCAGTAGATAGTATTTGTTACAGTCTCACTCAGTATATACTATTTATCACAGTCAGTATATACTATTTATTATAGTCACAGTCAGTATATACTATTTATCACAGTCAACCTCAGTATATACTATTTATTATAGTCACAGTTAGTATATACTATTTATCACAGTAAGTATATATAATTTATTATAGTCACAGTCAGTATATACTATTTATTATAGTCACAGTCAGTATATACTATTTATTACAGTCACAGTCAGTATATACTATTTATCACAGTCAAACTCAGTATATACTATTTATTACAGTCTCACTCAGAATATACTATTTAACATAGTCAGTATATACTATTTATTATCGTTACACTCAGTATAAACTATTGATCACAGTCAAACTCAGTATATACTATTTATCACAGTCACACCCAGTATATACTATTTATTAGTCAGTATATACTATTTATTATAGTCACAGTCGGTATGTACTATTTATTACAGTCATAGTCAGTATCACAGTCAAACTCAGTATATACTATTTATTACAGTCTCACTCAGTGTATACTATTTATCACAGTCAGTATATACTATTTATTATAGTCACAGTCAGTTTATTCTATTTATTACAGTAACACTCAGTATATACTATTTATTACAGTCACACTCATTATATAGTATTTATTACAGTCACAGTCAGTATATACTATTTATCAGACTCAGTATATACTATTTATTACAGTCAAACTCAGTATATAGTATTTATTACAGTCACAGTCAGTATATACTATTTATCACAGTCAAACTCAGTATATACTATTTACTACAGTCACACTCAGTATATACTATTGATCCCAGTCAGTATATATTATTTATTATAGTCACAGTCAGTATATACTATTTTTTATTGTCACAGTCAGTATATACTATTTATTACAGTCACAGTCACTATATATTATTTATAACAGTCAGTTTATACTATTTATTATAGTCACAGTCAGTATACACTGTTTATCACAGTCAAACTCAGTATATACTATTTATTACAGTCACTCTCAGTATTTACTATTCATCACAGTCAGTATAAAATATTTATTATAGTCACATTCAGTATATACTATATATTACAGTCACATTCAGTATATACTATTTATCACAGTCAGTATATATTATTTATTATAGTCACAGTCAGTATATACTATTTATTACAGTCACACTCAGTATATACTATTTATTACAGTCACACTCAGTATATACTATTTATTACAGTCACAGTCAGTATATACTATCAGACTCAATATATATTATTTATCACAGTTAAACTCAGTATATACTATTTATCACAGTCAAACTCAGTATATTCTATATATCAGTCAGTATATACTATTTATTATAGTCATACTCAGTATATACTATTTATTACAGTCACAGTCAGTATATACTATTTATCACAGTCAGTATATACTATTTTTTATAGTCACACTCAGTATATACTATTTATCATGGTCAAACTCAGTATATACTATATATTACAGTCACAGTCAGTATATACTATTTATCACAGTCAGTATATACTATTAATTATAGTCACAGTCAGTATATACTATTTATCACAGTCAGTATATAAAACTTATTATAGTCACAGTCAGTATATACTATTTATTATAGTCACAGTCAGTAGATAGAATTTATTACAGTCTCACTCAGTATATACTATTTATCACAGTCAGTATATACTATTTATTATAGTCACAGTCAGTATATACTATTTATCACAGTCAACCTCAGTATATACTATTAATCACAGTCTCACTCTGTATAAACTATTTATCACAGTCAGTATATACTATTTATTATAGTCACAGTCAGTATATACTATTTTTTACAGTCACACTCAGTATATACTATTTTTTACAGTCAAACTCAGTATATAGTATTTTTTACAGTCACACTCAGTATATACTATTTATCACAGTCACACCCAGTATATACTATTTATCACACTCAGTATATACTATTTATTATAGTCACAGTAGGTATGTACTATTTTTTACAGTCATAGTCAGTATATACTATTTATCACAGTCAAACTCAGTATATACTATTTATTACAGTCTCACTCAGTGTATACTATTTATCACAGTCAGTATATACTATTTATTATAGTCACAGTCAGTTTATTCTATTTATTACAGTCACACTCAGTATATAATATTTATTACAGTCACACTCAGTATATACTATTTATTACAGTCACAGTCAGTATATACTATTTATCAGACTCAGTATATACTATTTATCACATTCACACTCAGTAAATACTATTTATCACAGTCAGTATATACTATTTATTATAGTCACAGTCAGTATATACTATTTATTACAGTCACAGTCAGTATATACTATTTATCAGACTCAGTATATACTATTTATCACAGTCACACTCAGTAAATACTATTTATCACAGTCAGTATATACTATTTATTATAGTCACAGTCAGTATATACTATTTATCACAGTCAAACTCAGTATACTATTTATTACAGTCAAACTCAGTATATACTATTTATCACAGTCAGTATATACTATTTATTATAGTCACAAACAGTATATACTATTTATCACAGTAAGTATATACTATTTATTATGGTCACAGTTAGTATATACTATTTATCACAGTAAGTATATACAATTTATTATAGTCACAGTCAGTATATACTATTTATTATAGTCACAGTCAGTATATACTATTTATTACAGTCACAGTCAGTATATACTATTTATCACAGTCAAACTCAGTATATACTTTTTATTACAGTCTCACTCAGAACATACTATTTAACATAGTCAGTATATACTATTTATTATAGTCACACTCAGTATAAACTATTGATCACAGTCAAACTCAGTATATACTATTTATCACAGTCACACCCAGTATATACTATTTATTAGTCAGTATATACTATTTATTATAGTCACAGTCGGTATGTACTATTTATTACAGTCATAGTCAGTATCACAGTCAAAATCAGTATATACTATTTATTACAGTCTCACTCAGTGTATACTATTTATCACAGTCAGTATATACTATTTATTATAGTCACAGTCAGTTTATTCTATTTATTACAGTCACACTCAGTATATAGTATTTATTACAGTCACAGTCAGTATATACTATTTATCAGACTCAGTATATACTATTTATTACAGTCAAACTCAGTATATAGTATTTATTACAGTCACAGTCAGTATATACTATTTATCACAGTCAAACTCAGTATATACTATTTATCACAGTCAAACTCAGTATATAGTATTTATCACAGTCACACTCAGTATATACTATTTATTAGTCAGTATATACTATTTATTATAGTCACAGTTGGTATATACTATTTATTAGAGTCACAGTCAGTATATACTATTTATCACAGTCAAACTCAGTATATACTATTTACTACAGTCACACTCAGTATATACTATTGATCCCAGTCAGTATATATTATTTATTATAGTCACAGTCAGTATATACTATTTTTTATTGTCACAGTCAGTATATACTATTTATTACAGTCATAGTCACTATATATTATTTATAACAGTCAGTTTATACTATTTATTATAGTCACAGTCAGTATACACTGTTTATTATAGTCACAGTCAGTATACACTATTTATCACAGTCAAACTCAGTATATACTATTTATTACAGTCACACTCAGTATTTACTATTTATCACAGTCAGTATAAACTATTTATTATAGTCACACTCAGTATATACTATATATTACAGTCACATTCAGTATATACTATTTATCACAGTCAGTATATATTATTTATTATAGTCACAGTCAGTATATACTATTTATTACAGTCACACTCAGTATATACTATTTATTACAGTCACACTCAGTATATAGTATTTATTACAGTCACAGTCAGTATATACTATCAGACTCAATATATATTATTTATCACAGTTAAACTCAGTATATACTATTTATCACAGTCAAACTCAGTATATTCTATTTATCAGTCAGTATATACTATTTATTATAGTCACACTCAGTATATACTATTTATTACAGTCACAGTCAGTATATACTATTTATCACTGTCAGTATATACTATTTTTTATAGTCACACTCAGTATATACTATTTATCACGGTCAAACTCAGTATATACTATATATTACAGTCACAGTCAGTATATACTATTTATCACAGTCAGTATATACTATTTATTATAGTCACAGTCAGTATATACTATTTATCACAGTCAGTATATAAAACTTATTATAGTCACAGTCAGTATATACTATTTATTATAGTCACAGTCAGTAGATAGAATTTATTACAGTCTCACTCAGTATATACTATTTATCACAGTCAGTATATACTATTTAATATAGTCACAGTCAGTATATACTATTTATCACAGTCAACCTCAGTATATACTATTAATTACAGTCTCACTCTGTATAAACTATTTATCACAGTCAGTATATACTATTTATTATAGTCACAGTCAGTATATACTATTTTTTACAGTCACACTCAGTATATACTATTTTTTACAGTCAAACTCAGTATATAGTATTTATTACAGTCACACTCAGTATATACTATTTATCACAGTCACACCCAGTATATACTATTTATCACACTCAGTATATACTATTTATTATAGTCACAGTAGGTATGTACTATTTATTACAGTCATAGTCAGTATATACTATTTATCACAGTCAAACTCAGTATATACTATTTATTACAGTGTCACTCAGTATATACTGACTGTGATAAATAGTATACACTATTTATTATAGTCACAGTCAGTTTATTCTATTTATTACAGTCACACTCAGTATATACTATTTATAACAGTCACAGTCAGTATATACTATTTATCAGACTCAGTATATACTATTTATCACAGTCACACTCAGTAAATACTATTTATCACAGTCAGTATATACTATTTATTATAGTCACAGTCAGTATATACTATTTATTATAGTCACAGTCAGTATATACTATTTATCACAGTCACAGTTAATATTTACTATTTATCACAGTCAGTATATACTATTTATTATAGTCACAGTCAGTATATACTATTTATCACAGTCAAACTCAGTATACGATTTATTACAGTCAAACTCAGTATATACTATTTATCACAGTCAGTATATACTATTTATTATAGTCACAGTCAGTATATACTATTTATCACAGTAAGTATATACTATTTATTATGGTCACAGTTAGTATATACTATTTATCACAGTAAGTATATACAATTTATTATAGTCACAGTCAGTATATACTATTTATTATAGTCACAGTCAGTATATACTATTTATTACAGTCACAGTCAGTATATACTATTTATCACAGTCAAACTCAGTATATACTATTTATTACAGTCTCACTCAGAATATACTATTTAACATAGTCAGTATATACTATTTATTATAGTCAGTATATACTATTTATTATAGTCACAGTAGGTATGTACTATTTATTACAGTCAGTATAAACTATTGATCACAGTCAAACTCAGTATATACTATTTATCACAGTCACACCCAGTATATACTATTTATTAGTTAGTATATACTATTTATTATAGTCACAGTCAGTATATAATATTTATTACAGTCACACTCAGTATATACTATTTATTACAGTCAAACTCAGTATATAGTATTTATTACAGTCACAGTCAGTATATACTATTTATCACAGTCACAGTTAATATTTACTATTCATCACAGTCAGTATATACTATTTATTATAGTCACAGTCAGTATATACCATTTATCACAGTCAAACTCAGTATACTATTTATTACAGTCAAACTCAGTATATACTATTTATCACAGTCAGTATATACTATTTATCACAGTAAGTATATACAATTTATTATAGTCACAGTCAGTATATACTATTTATTATAGTCACAGTCAGTATATACTATTTATTACAGTCACAGTCAGTATATACTATTTATCACAGTCAAACTCAGTATATACTATTTATTACAGTCTCACTCAGAATATACTATTTAACATAGTCAGTATATACTATTTATTATAGTCACACTCAGTATAAACTATTGATCACAGTCAAACTCAGTATATACTATTTATCACAGTCACACCCAGTATATACTATTTATTAGTCAGTATATACTATTTATTATAGTCACAGTCGGTATGTACTATTTATTACAGTCATAGTCAGTATCACAGTCAAACTCAGTATATACTATTTATTACAGTCTCACTCAGTGTATACTATTTATCACAGTCAGTATATACTATTTATTATAGTCACAGTCAGTTTATTCTATTTATTACAGTCACACTCAGTATATACTATTTATTACAGTCACACTCAGTATATAGTATTTATTACAGTCACAGTCAGTATATACTATTTATCAGACTCAGTATATACTATTTATTACAGTCAAACTCAGTATATAGTATTTATTACAGTCGCAGTCAGTATATACTATTTATCACAGTCAAACTCAGTATATACTATTTATCACAGTCAAACTCAGTATATAGTATTTATCACAGTCACACTCAGTATATACTATTTATTAGTCAGTATATACTATTTATTATAGTCACAGTTGGTATATACTATTTATTAGAGTCAAAGTCAGTATATACTATTTATCACAGTCAAACTCAGTATATTCTATATATCAGTCAGTATATACTATTTATTATAGTCACAGTCGGTATATACTATTTATTACAGTCACAGTCAGTATATACTATTTATCACAGTCAGTATATACTATTTATTATAGTCAAACTCAGTATATACTATTTATCACAGTCAAACTCAGTATATACTATATATTACAGTCACACTCAGTATATACTATTTATCAAAGTCAGTATATACTATATATAATAGTAACAGTCAGTATATACTATTTATTACAGTCACAGTCATTATATACTATTTATCACAGTCAGTATATACTATTTTTTATAGTCACAGTCAGTATATACTATTTATTACAGTCACAGTCAGGATATACTATTTATCACAGTCAGTATATAATATTTATTATAGTCACACTCAGTATATACTATTTATCACAGTCAAACTCAGTATATACTATTTATTACAGTCACAGTCAGTATAGAGTATTTATCACAGTCAGTATATAATATTTATTATAGTCACAGTCAGTATATACTATTTATCACAGTCAGTATATACTATTTATTATAGTCACAGTCAGTATATACTATTTATCACAGTCAGTATACACTATTTATTATAGTCACAGTTAGTATTTACTATTTATCACAGTCAGTATATACAATTTATTATAGTCACAGTCTGTATATACTATTTATTATAGTCACAGTCAGTATATACTATTTATTACAGTCACAGCCAGTATATACTATTTATAACAGTCAAACTCAATATATACTATTTATTTCAGTCTCACTCAGTATATACTATTTATCACAATCAGTATATACTTTTTATTATAGTCACAGTCAGTATATAATATTTATTATAGTCACACTCAGTATATACTATTTATTACAGTCAAACTCAGTATATAGTATTTATTACAGTCACAGTCAGTATATACTATTTATCACAGTCAAACTCAGTATATACTATTTTTCACAGTCACACTCAGTATATACTATTTATTAGTCAGTATATACTATTTATTATAGTCACAGTCGGTATATACTATTTATTACAGTCACAGTCAGAATATACTATTCATCACAGTCAAACTCAGTATATACTATTTACTACAGTCACACTCAGTATATACTATTGATCCCAGTCAGTATATATTATTTAATATAGTCACAGTCAGTATATACTATTTTTTATAGTCACAGTCAGTATATACTATTTATTACAGTCACAGTCACTATATATTATTTATAACAGTCAGTATATACTATTTATTATAGTCACAGTTAGTAAATACTATTTATCACAGTCAGTATATACAATTTATTATAGTCACACTCAGTATATACTATTTATCAAAGTCAGTATACACTATATATTATAGTAACAGTCAGTATATACTATTTATTACAGTCACAGTCAGTATATACTATTTATTATAGTCACAGTCAGTATATACTATTTATTACAGTCACAGTCAGTATATACTATTTATCACAGTCAGTATATACTATTTATTATAGTCACAGTTAGTAAATACTATTTATCACAGTCAGTATATACAATTTATTATAGTCACAGTCAGTATATACTATTTATTATAGTCACAGTCAGTATATACTATTTATTACAGTCACAGTCAGTTTATACTATTTATGACAGTCAAACTCAGTATATACTATTTATTTCAGTCTCACTCAGTATATACTAGTTATCACAATCAGTATATACTATTTTTTATAGTCACACTCAGTATATACTATTTATTACAGTCACAGTCAGTATATACTATTTATCACAGTCGGTATATACTATTTTTTATAGTCACACTCAGTATATACTATTTATCATGGTCAAACTCAGTATATACTATATATTACAGTCACAGTCAGTATATACTATTTATCACAGTCAGTATATACTATTTATTATAGTCACAGTCAGTATATACTATTTATCACAGTCAGTAAATAAAACTTATTATAGTCACAGTCAGTATATACTATTTATTATAGTCACAGTCAGTAGATAGTATTTATTACAGTCTCACTCAGTATATACTATTTATCACAGTCAGTATATACTATTTATTATAGTCACAGTCAGTATATACTATTTATCACAGTCAACCTCAGTATATACTATTTATTACAGTCTCACTCTGTATAAACTATTTATCAGTCAGTATATACTATTTATTATAGTCACAGTCAGTATATACTATTTTTTACAGTCACACTCAGTATATACAATTTTTTACAGTCAAACTCAGTATATAGTATTTATTACAGTCACACTCAGTATATACTATTTATCACAGTCACACCCAGTATATACTATTTATCACACTCAGTATATACTATTTATAATAGTCACAGTAGGTATGTACTATTTATTACAGTCATAGTCAGTATATACTATTTATCACAGTCAAACTCAGTATATACTATTTATTACAGTCTCACTCAATGTATACTATTTATCACAGTCAGTATATACTATTTATTATAGTCACAGTCAGTTTATTCTATTTATTACAGTCACACTCAGTATATAATATTTATTACAGTCACACTCAGTATATACTATTTATTACAGTCACAGTCAGTAAATAGTATTTATCACAGTCAGTATATACTATTTATTATAGTCACAGTCAGTATATACTATTTATTACAGTCACAGTCAGTATATACTATTTATCAGACTCAGTATATACTATTTATCACAGTCACACTCAGTAAATACTATTTATCACAGTCAGTATATACTATTTATTATAGTCACAGTCAGTATATACTATTTATCACAGTCAAACTCAGTATACTATTTATTACAGTCAAACTCAGTATATACTATTTATCACAGTCAGTAATCAAATCAAATCAAATCAAAAATGCTTTATTGGCACGTTCGAATAGGTATTTGGCATTGCCAAAGCTAGTAAAGTGGGTGGGTGGGGGGGGGAGTTGGGTTGGGTGGGTGGTGGGTATGGGGGGGGGGTTCGGTTATAACAGTCCATGGAGTCTCATCTTCCTCTTCGTTGGTGACTGCTATATGGGGAGGTGGGTGGGGCGGGTGTATTGGGATAAATATAACAGTCCATGGAGTCTCATCTTCCTCTGGTTTGGTGACAGCTGGACACGTATTGGGCAGCGATCTCCACAGTGGCCTCTTCTTCTCCCAGTAGGATGTAGAGTTTCCTCTTCTCGTCTGCAGATATGAAGTCTGGGATGTGGGCAGAGAGTCTTTGGTAGTAGACGGCCCTCACAGCTGAGTATTTGGTGCAGTGTAGCAGGAAGTGGGTCTCGTCTTCTAGGACCCCCTGGTCACAGTGCTGGCACAGTCTCTTCTCCCGTGGCTTGTACGTCTGTCTGTATCGCCCCGTCTCTATCTCTAGGTTGTGGGCGCTCAGTCTGTATCGGCTCAGGGTCTGTCTGTGCTTGGGTGGCGTATTCTCTCCAGGTAGGTGGCCATGGTGTAGTCCCTTTGTAGGGATTGGTACACGGTGAGTTTCTTGGAGTTATTTATTTCGTTTCTCCATTCTTCAATGTACCGCTCTCTGTTTGCCTCTGTGGTCGCCTTTATTTCGGCCTTGGTTATCATCTGTTGGAAATTTTGGTTTGGTGGTTGGCTGCTGTTTGGTTGTTGAATGTCTGGTTTGCTCAGGTGGCTTAGCCATGCTTGGTGGTGGTAGGAGTCGCTCCCCTGGATGTGTGCCTGGAAAGCTAGCGCCCTCTTCTGTATGGTGAGCCATAGGGGGAGTCTGCCTAGCTCTGCCCTGCAGGCTATGTTGGTGGTGTTGTGATGGACATGTAGCAGGTATTTGCAGAACTCCAGGTGGAAGTTCTCTGTTGGGCTGGAATCCCACCTTGACTGGTCTGGGTAGGTGGCTGGGCCCCAAACCTCACTGCCATAGAGAAGGATCGGGGAGATGACCGCGTCAAATATCTTCATCCAGACCCTCACCGGTGGTTTGAGGTGGTACAGTTGTGTTCTGATGGCGTAGAAGGTTCTGCAGGCTTTTGCTTTCAGGGTTTCTATTGCTGCTTTGAAGCTTCCTGATTGGCTGAGCTCCAGCCCCAGGTAGGTGTAGCTGTTGGTTTTCTCCAGTGTGGAGCCGTTCGGTGTGAATTGTATAGTATATACTATTTATTATAGTCACACTCAGTATAAACTATTGATCACAGTCAAACTCAGTATATACTATTTATCACAGTCACACCCAGTATATACTATTTATTAGTCAGTATATACTATTTATTATAGTCACAGTCGGTATGTACTATTTATTACAGTCATAGTCAGTATCACAGTCAAAATCAGTATATACTATTTATTACAGTCTCACTCAGTGTATACTATTTATCACAGTCAGTATATACTATTTATTATAGTCACAGTCAGTTTATTCTATTTATTACAGTCACACTCAGTATATACTATTTATTACAGTCACACTCAGTATATAGTATTTATTACAGTCACAGTCAGTATATACTATTTATCAGACTCAGTATATACTATTTATTACAGTCAAACTCAGTATATAGTATTTATTACAGTCACAGTCAGTATATACTATTTATCACAGTCAAACTCACTATATACTATTTATCACAGTCAAACTCAGTATATAGTATTTATCACAGTCACACTCAGTATATACTATTTATTAGTCAGTATATACTATTTATTATAGTCACAGTTGGTATATACTATTTATTAGAGTCACAGTCAGTATATACTATTTATCACAGTCAAACTCAGTATATACTATTTACTACAGTCACACTCAGTATATACTATTGATCCCAGTCAGTATATATTATTTATTATAGTCACAGTCAGTATATACTATTTTTTATTGTCACAGTCAATATATACTATTTATTACAGTCACAGTCACTATATATTATTTATAACAGTCAGTTTATACTATTTATTATAGTCACAGTCAGTATACACTGTTTATTATAGTCACAGTCAGTATACACTATTTATCACAGTCAAACTCAGTATATACTATTTATTACAGTCACAATCAGTATTTACTATTTATCACAGTCAGTATAAACTATTTATTATAGTCACACTCAGTATATACTATATATTACAGTCACATTCAGTATATACTATTTATCACAGTCAGTATATATTATTTATTATAGTCACAGTCAGTATACACTATTTATTACAGTCACACTCAGTATATACTATTTATTACAGTCACACTCAGTATATAGTATTTATTATAGTCACAGTCAGTATATACTATCAGACTCAATATATATTATTTATCACAGTTAAACTCAGTATATACTATTTATCACAGTCAAACTCAGTATATTCTATTTATCAGTCAGTATATACTATTTATTATAGTCACACTCAGTATATACTATTTATTACAGTCACAGTCAGTATATACTATTTATCACAGTCAGTATATACTATTTTTTATAGTCACACTCAGTATATACTATTTATCATGGTCAAACTCAGTATATACTATATATTACAGTCACAGTCAGTATATACTATTTATCACAGTCAGTATATACTATTTATTATAGTCACAGTCAGTATATACTATTTATCACAGTCAGTATATAAAACTTATTATAGTCACAGTCAGTATATACTATTTATTATAGTCACAGTCAGTATATACTATTTATCACAGTCAACCTCAGTATATACTATTTATTACAGTCTCACTCTGTATAAACTATTTATCACAGTCAGTATATACTATTTATTATAGTCACAGTCAGTATATACTATTTTTTACAGTCACACTCAGTATATACTATTTTTTACAGTCAAACTCAGTATATAGTATTTATTACAGTCACACTCAGTATATACTATTTATCACAGTCACACCCAGTATATACTATTTATCACACTCAGTATATACTATCTATTATAGTCACAGTAGGTATGTACTATTTATTACAGTCATAGTCAGTATATACTATTTATCACAGTCAAACTCAGTATATACTATTTATTACAGTCTCACTCAGTGTATACTATTTATCACAGTCAGTATATACTATTTATTATAGTCACAGTCAGTTTATTCTATTTATTACAGTCACACTCAGTATATAATATTTATTACAGTCACACTCAGTATATACTATTTATTACAGTCACAGTCAGTATATACTATTTATCAGACTCAGTATATACTATTTATCACAGTCACACTCAGTAAATACTATTTATCAGTCAGTATATACTATTTATTATAGTCACAGTCAGTATATACTATTTATTATAGTCACAGTCAGTATATACTATTTATCACAGTCACAGTTAATATTTACTATTTATCACAGTCAGTATATACTATTTATTATAGTCACAGTCAGTATATACTATTTATCACAGTCAAACTCAGTATACGATTTATTACAGTCAAACTCAGTATATACTATTTATCACAGTCAGTATATACTATTTATTATAGTCACAGTCAGTATATACTATTTATCACAGTAAGTATATACTATTTATTATGGTCACAGTTAGTATATACTATTTATCACAGTAAGTATATACAATTTATTATAGTCACAGTCAGTATATACTATTTATTATAGTCACAGTCAGTATATACTATTTATTACAGTCACAGTCAGTATATACAATTTTCACAGTCAAACTCAGTATATACTATTTATTACAGTCTCACTCAGAATATACTATTTAACATAGTCAGTATATACTATTTATTATAGTCAGTATATACTATTTATTATAGTCACAGTAGGTATGTACTATTTATTACAGTCAGTATAAACTATTGATCACAGTCAAACTCAGTATATACTATTTATCACAGTCACACCCAGTATATACTATTTATTAGTTAGTATATACTATTTATTATAGTCACAGTCGGTATGTACTATTTATTACAGTCATAGTCAGTATCACAGTCAAACTCAGTATATACTATTTATTACAGTCTCACTCAGTGTATACTATTTATCACAGTCAGTATATACTATTTATTATAGTCACAGTCAGTTTATTCTATTTATTACAGTCACACTCAGTATATACTATTTATTACAGTCACACTCAGTATATAGTATTTATTACAGTCACACTCAGTATATACTATTTATCAAAGTCAGTATATACTATATATTATAGTAACAGTCAGTATATACTATTTATTACAGTCACAGTCATTATATACTATTTATCACAGTCAGTATATACTATTTATTACAGTCACAGTCAGGATATACTATTTATCACAGTCAGTATATAATATTTATTATAGTCACACTCAGTATATACTATTTATCACAGTCAAACTCAGTATATACTATTTATTACAGTCACAGTCACTATATAGTATTTATCACAGTCAGTATATAATATTTATTATAGTCACAGTCAGTATATACTATTTATCACAGTCATTATATACTATTTATTATAGTCACAGTCAGTATATACTATTTATCACAGTCAGTAAACACTATTTATTATAGTCACAGTTAGTATTTACTATTTATCACAGTCAGTATATACAACTTATTATAGTCACAGTCAGTATATACTATTTATTATAGTCACAGTCAGTATATACTATTTATTACAGTCACAGTCAGTATATACTATTTATAACAGTCAAACTCAATATATACTATTTATTTCAGTCTCACTCAGTATGTACTATTTATCACAATCAGTATATACTATTTATTATAGTCACAGTCAGTATATAATATTTATTACAGTCACAGTCAGTATATACTATTTATCACAGTCACAGTTAATATTTACTATTTATCACAGTCAGTATATACTATTTATTATAGTCACAGTCAGTATATACTATTTATCACAGTCACAGTTAATATTTACTATTTATCACAGTCAGTATATACTATTTATTATAGTCACAGTCAGTATATACTATTTATCACAGTCAAACTCAGTATACTATTTATTACAGTCAAACTCAGTATATACTATTTATCACAGTCAGTATATACTATTTATCACAGTAAGTATATACTATTTATTATAGTCACAGTTAGTATATACTATTTATCACAGTAAGTATATACAATTTATTATAGTCACAGTCAGTATATACTATTTATTATAGTCACAGTCAGTATATACTATTTATTACAGTCACAGTCAGTATATACTATTTATCACAGTCAAACTCAGTATATACTATTTATTACAGTCTCACTCAGAATATACTATTTAACATAGTCAGTATATACTATTTATTATAGTCACACTCAGTATAAACTATTGATCACAGTCAAACTCAGTATATACTATTTATCACAGTCACACCCAGTATATACTATTTATTAGTCAGTATATACTATTTATTATAGTCACAGTCGGTATGTACTATTTATTACAGTCATAGTCAGTATCACAGTCAAACTCAGTATATACTATTTATTACAGTCTCACTCAGTGTATACTATTTATCACAGTCAGTATATACTATTTATTATAGTCACAGTCAGTTTATTCTATTTATTACAGTCACACTCAGTATATACTATTTATTACAGTCACACTCAGTATATAGTATTTATTACAGTCACAGTCAGTATATACTATTTATCAGACTCAGTATATACTATTTATTACAGTCAAACCCAGTATATAGTATTTATTACAGTCACAGTCAGTATATACTATTTATCACAGTCAAACTCAGTATATACTATTTATCACAGTCAAACTCAGTATATAGTATTTATCACAGTCACACTCAGTATATACTATTTATTAGTCAGTATATACTATTTATTATAGTCACAGTTGGTATATACTATTTATTAGAGTCACAGTCAGTATATACTATTTATCACAGTCAAACTCAGTATATACTATTTACTACAGTCACACTCAGTATATACTATTGATCCCAGTCAGTATATATTATTTTTTATAGTCACAGTCAGTATATACTATTTTTTATAGTCACAGTCAGTATATACTATTTATTACAGTCACAGTCACTATATATTATTTATAACAGTCAGTTTATACTATTTATTATAGTCACAGTCAGTATACACTGTTTATTATAGTCACAGTCAGTATACACTATTTATCACAGTCAAACTCAGTATATACTATTTATTACAGTCACACTCAGTATATACTATTTATCACAGTCAGTATAAACTATTTATTATAGTCACACTCAGTATATACTATATATTACAGTCACATTCAGTATATACTATTTATCACAGTCAGTATATATTATTTATTATAGTCACAGTCAGTATATACTATTTATTACAGTCACACTCAGTATATACTATTTATTACAGTCACACTCAGTATATAGTATTTATTACAGTCACAGTCAGTATATACTATCAGACTCAATATATATTATTTATCACAGTTAAACTCAGTATATACTATTTATCACAGTCAAACTCAGTATATTCTATTTATCAGTCAGTATATACTATTTATTATAGTCACAGTCGGTATATACTATTTATTACAGTCACAGTCAGTATATACTATTTATCACAGTCAGTATATACTATTTATTATAGTCACAGTCAGTATATACTATTTATCACAGTCAAACTCAGTATACTATTTATTACAGTCAAACTCAGTATATACTATTTATCACAGTCAGTATATACTATTTATTATAGTCACAGTCAGTATATACTATTTATCACAGTAAGTATATACTATTTATTATAGTCACAGTTAGTATATACTATTTATCACAGTAAGTATATATAATTTATTATAGTCACAGTCAGTATATACTATTTATTATAGTCACAGTCAGTATATACTATTTATTACAGTCACAGTCAGTATATACTATTTATTACAGTCACAGTCACTATATATTATTTATAACAGTCAGTATATACTATTTATTATAATCACAGTCAGTATACACTGTTTATTATAGTCACAGTCAGTATACACTATTTATCACAATCAAACTCAGTATATACTATTTATTACAGTCACACTCAGTATATACTTTTTATCAAAGTCAGTATACACTATATATTATAGTAACAGTCAGTACATACTATTTATTACAGTCACAGTCAGTATATACTATTTATTATAGTCACAGTCAGTATATACTATTTATTACAGTCACAGTCACTATATATTATTTATAACAGTCAGTATATACTATTTATTATAGTCACAGTCAGTATATACTGTTTATTATAGTCACAGTCAGTATACACTATTTATCAAAGTCAAACTCATTATATACTATTCATTACAGTCACACTCAGTATATACTATTTATCAAAGTCAGTATATACTATATATTATAGTAACAGTCAGTATATACTATTTATTACAGTCACAGTCAGTATATACTATTTATCACAGTCAGCATATACTATTTATTATAGTCACAGTCAGTATATACTATTTATTACAGTCACAGTCAGTATTTACTATTTATCACAGTCAGTATATACTATTTATTATAGTCACAGTTAGTAAATACTATTTATCACAGTCAAACTCAGTATATATTATTTATTACAGTCACATCCAGTATATAGTATTTATCACAGTCAGTATATAATATTTATTATAGTCACAGTCAGTATATACTATTTATCACAGTCAGTATATACTATTTATTATAGTCACAGTTAGTAAATACTATTTATCACAGTCAGTATATACAATTTATCATAGTCACAGTCAGTATATACTATTTATTATAGTCACAGTCAGTATATACTATTTATTACAGTCACAGTCAGTATATACTATTTATGACAGTCAAACTCAGTATATACTATTTATTTCAGTCTCACTCAGTATATACTAGTTATCACAATCAGTATATACTATTTTTTATAGTCACACTCAGTATATACTATTTATTACAGTCACAGTCAGTATATACTATTTATCACAGTCAGTATATACTATTTTTTATAGTCACACTCCGTATATACTATTTATCATGGTCAAACTCAGTATATACTATATATTACAGTCACAGTCAGTATATACTATTTATCACAGTCAGTATATACTATTTATTATAGTCACAGTCAGTATATACTATTTATCACAGTCAGTATATAAAACTTATTATAGTCACAGTCAGTATATACTATTTATTATAGTCACAGTCAGTAGATAGTATTTATTACAGTCTCACTCAGTATATACTATTTATCACAGTCAGTATATACTATTTATTATAGTCACAGTCAGTATATACTATTTATCACAGTCAACCTCAGTATATACTATTTATTACAGTCTCACTCTGTATAAACTATTTATCACAGTCAGTATATACTATTTATTATAGTCACAGTCAGTATATACTATTTTTTACAGTCAGACTCAGTATATACTATTTTTTACAGTCAAACTCAGTATATAGTATTTATTACAGTCACACTCAGTATATACTATTTATCACAGTCACACCCAGTATATACTATTTATCACACTCAGTATATACTATTTATTATAGTCACAGTAGGTATGTACTATTTATTACAGTCATAGTCAGTATATACTATTTATCACAGTCAAACTCAGTATATACTATTTATTACAGTCTCACTCAGTGTATACTATTTATCACAGTCAGTATATACTATTTATTATAGTCACAGTCAGTTTATTCTATTTATTACAGTCACACTCAGTATATAATATTTATTACAGTCACACTCAGTATATACTATTTATTACAGTCACAGTCAGTATATACTATTTATCAGACTCAGTATATACTATTTATCACAGTCACACTCAGTAAATACTATTTATCACAGTCAGTATATACTATTTATTATAGTCACAGTCAGTTTATACTATTTATCACAGTCACAGTTAATATTTACTATTTATCACAGTCAGTATATACTATTTATTATAGTCACAGTCAGTATATACTATTTATCACAGTCAAACTCAGTATACTATTTATTACAGTCAAACTCAGTATATACTATTTATCACAGTCAGTATATACTATTTATTATAGTCACAGTCAGTATATACTATTTATCACAGTAAGTATATACTATTTATTATGGTCACAGTTAGTATATACTATTTATTATAGTCACAGTCAGTATATACTATTTATTACAGTCACAGTCAGTATATACTATTTATCACAGTCAAACTCAGTATATACTTTTTATTACAGTCTCACTCAGAACATACTATTTAACATAGTCAGTATATACTATTTATTATAGTCACACTCAGTATAAACTATTGATCACAGTCAAACTCAGTATATACTATTTATCACAGTCACACCCAGTATATACTATTTATTAGTCAGTATATACTATTTATTATAGTCACAGTCGGTATGTACTATTTATTACAGTCATAGTCAGCATCACAGTCAAAATCAGTATATACTATTTATTACAGTCTCACTCAGTGTATACTATTTATCACAGTCAGTATATACTATTTATTATAGTCACAGTCAGTTTATTCTATTTATTACAGTCACACTCAGTATATACTATTTATTACAGTCACACTCAGTATATAGTATTTATTACAGTCACAGTCAGTATATACTATTTATCAGACTCAGTATATACTATTTATTACAGTCAAACTCAGTATATAGTATTTATTACAGTCACAGTCAGTATATACTATTTATCACAGTCAAACTCAGTATATACTATTTATCACAATCAAACTCAGTATATAGTATTTATCACAGTCACACTCATTATATACTATTTATTAGTCAGTATATACTATTTATTATAGTCACAGTTAGTATATACTATTTATTAGAGTCACAGTCAGTATATACTATTTATCACAGTCAAACTCAGTATATACTATTTACTACAGTCACACTCAGTATATACTATTGATCCCAGTCAGTATATATTATTTATTATAGTCACATTCAGTATATACTATTTTTTATAGTCACAGTCAGTATATACTATTTATTACAGACACAGTCACTATATATTATTTATAACAGTCAGTTTATACTATTTAATATAGTCACAGTCAGTATACACTGTTTATTATAGTCACAGTCAGTATACACTATTTATCACAGTCAAACTCAGTATATACTATTTATTATAGTCACACTCAGTATATACTATTTATCACAGTCAGTATAAACTATTTATTATAGTCACACTCAGTATATACTATATATTACAGTCACATTCAGTATATACTATTTATCACAGTCAGTATATATTATTTATTATAGTCACAGTCAGTATATACTATTTATTACAGTCACACTCAGTATATAGTATTTATTACAGTCACAGTCAGTATATACTATCAGACTCAATATATATTATTTATCACAGTTAAACTCAGTATATACTATTTATCACAGTCAAACTCAGTATATTCTATTTATCAGTCAGTATATACTATTTATTATAGTCACAGTCGGTATATACTATTTATTACAGTCACAGTCAGTATATACTATTTATCACAGTCAGTATATACTATTTATTATAGTCACAGTCAGTATATACTATTTATCACAGTCAAACTCAGTATACTATTTATTACAGTCAAACTCAGTATATACTATTTATCACAGTCAGTATATACTATTTATTATAGTCACAGTCAGTATATACTATTTATCACAGTAAGTATATTCTATTTATTATAGTCACAGTTAGTATATACTATTTATCACAGTAAGTATATATAATTTATTATAGTCACAGTCAGTATATACTATTTATTATAGTCACAGTCAGTATATACTATTTATTACAGTCACAGTCATTATATACTATTTATCACAGTCAAACTCAGTATATACTATTTATCACAGTCAAACTCAGTATATAGTATTTATCACAGTCACACTCAGTATATACTATTTATTATTCAGTATATACTATTTATTATAGTCACAGTTGGTATATACTATTTATTAGAGTCACAGTCAGTATATACTATTTATCACAGTCAAACTCAGTATATACTATTTACTACAGTCACACTCAGTATATACTATTGATCCCAGTCAGTATATATTATTTATTATAGTCACAGTCAGTATATACTATTTTTTATAGTCACAGTCAGTATATACTATTTATTACAGTCACAGTCACTATATATTATTTATAACAGTCAGTTTATACTATTTATTATAGTCACAGTCAGTATACACTGTTTATTATAGTCACAGTCAGTATACACTATTTATCACAGTCAGTATAAACTATTTATTATAGTCACACTCAGTATATACTATATATTACAGTCACATTCAGTATATACTATTTATCACAGTCAGTATATATTATTTATTATAGTCACAGTCAGTATATACTATTTATTACAGTCACACTCAGTATATACTATTTATTACAGTCACACTCAGTATATACTATCAGACTCAATATATATTATTTATCACAGTTAAACTCAGTATATACTATTTATCACAGTCAAACTCAGTATATTCTATATATCAGTCAGTATATACTATTTATTATAGTCACAGTCGGTATATACTATTTATTACAGTCACAGTCAGTATATACTATTTATCACAGTCAGTATATACTATTTATTATAGTCACAATCAGTATATACTATTTATCACAGTCAAACTCAGTATATACTATTTATCAGTCAGTATAAACTATTTATTATAGTCACAGTCGGTATATACTATTTATTACAGTCACAGTCAGTATATACTATTTATAACAGTCAGTATATACTATTTATCACAGTCAAACTCAGTATATACTATTTATCACAGTCAAACTCAGTATATACTATATATTACAGTCACACTCAGTATATACTATTTATCAAAGTCAGTATATACTATATATTATAGTAACAGTCAGTATATACTATTTATTACAGTCACAGTCATTATATACTATTTATCACAGTCAGTATATACTATTTTTTATAGTCACAGTCAGTATAAACTATTTATTTCAGTCACAGTCAGGATATACTATTTATCACAGTCAGTATATAATATTTATTATAGTCACACTCAGTATATACTATTTATCACAGTCAAACTCAGTATATACTATTTATTACAGTCACAGTCAGTATAGAGTATTTATCACAGTCAGTATATAATATTTATTATAGTCACAGTCAGTATATACTATTTATCACAGTCAGTATATACTATTTATTATAGTCACAGTCAGTATATACTATTTATCACAGTCAGTATACACTATTTATTATAGTCACAGTTAGTATTTACTATTTATCACAGTCAGTATATACAATTTATTATAGTCACAGTCTGTATATACAATTTATTATAGTAACAGTCAGTATATACTATTTATTACAGTCACAGCCAGTATATACTATTTATAAAAGTCAAACTCAATATATACTATTTATTTCAGTCTCACTCAGTATATACTATTTATCACAATCAGTATATACTATTTATTATAGTCACAGTCAGTATATAATATTTATTATAGTCACACTCAGTATATACTATTTATTACAGTCAAACTCAGTATATAGTATTTATTACAGTCACAGTCAGAATATACTATTTATCACAGTCAAACTCTGTATATACTATTTACTACAGTCACACTCAGTATATACTATTGATCCCATTCAGTATATATTATTTAATATAGTCACAGTCAGTATATACTATTTTTTATAGTCACAGTCAGTATATACTATTTATTACAGTCACAGTCACTATATATTATTTATAATAGTCAGTATATACTATTTATTATAGTCACAGTCAGTATACACTGTTTATTATAGTCACAGTCAGTATACACTATTTATCACAATCAAACTCAGTATATACTATTTATTACAGTCACACTCAGTATATACTATTTATCAAAGTCAGTATACACTATATATTATAGTAACAGTCAGTATATACAATTTATCTTAGTCACAGTCAGTATATACTATTTATTATAGTCACAGTCAGTATATACTATTTATTACAGTCACAGTCAGTATATACTATTTATCACAGTCAGTATATACTATTTATTATAGTCACAGTTAGTATATACTATTTATCACAGTCAGTAAATAAAACTTATAGTCACAGTCAGTATATACTATTTATGACAGTCAAACTCAGTATATACTATTTATTTCAGTCTCACTCAGTATATACTAGTTATCACAATCAGTATATACTATTTTTTATAGTCACACTCAGTATATACTATTTATTACAGTCACAGTCAGTATATACTATTTATCACAGTCAGTATATACTATTTTTTATAGTCACACTCAGTATATACTATTTATCATGGTCAATCTCAGTATATACTATATATTACAGTCACAGTCAGTATATACTATTTATCACAGTCAGTATATACTATTTATTATAGTCACAGTCAGTATATACTATTTATCACAGTAAGTATATAAAACTTATTATAGTCACAGTCAGTATATACTATTTATTATAGTCACAGTCAGTAGATAGTATTTATTACAGTCTCACTCAGTATATACTATTTATCACAGTCAGTATATACTATTTATTATAGTCACAGTCAGTATATACTATTTATCACAGTCAACCTCAGTATATACTATTTATTACAGTCTCACTTTGTATAAACTATTTATCACAGTCAGTATATACTATTTATTATAGTCACAGTCAGTATATACTATTTATTATAGTCACAGTCAGTATATACTATTTATTACAGTCACAGTCAGTATATACTATTTATCACAGTCAAACTCAGTATATACTATTTATTACAGTCTCACTCAGAATATACTATTTAACATAGTCAGTATATACTATTTATTATAGTCACACTCAGTATAAACTATTGATCACAGTCAAACTCAGTATATACTATTTATCACAGTCACACCCAGTATATACTATTTATTAGTCAGTATATACTATTTATTATAGTCACAGTCGGTATGTACTATTTATTACAGTCATAGTCAGTATCACAGTCAAACTCAGTATATACTATTTATTACAGTCTCACTCAGTGTATACTATTTATCACAGTCAGTATATACTATTTATTATAGTCACAGTCAGTTTATTCTAATTATTACAGTCACACTCAGTATATACTATTTATTACAGTCACACTCAGTATATAGTATTTATTACACTCACAGTCAGTATATACTATTTATCAGACTCAGTATATACTATTTATTACAGTCAAACTCAGTATATAGTATTTATTACAGTCACAGTCAGTATATACTATTTATCACAGTCAAACTCAGTATATACTATTTATCACAGTCAAACTCAGTATATAGTATTTATCACAGTCACACTCAGTATATACTATTTATTAGTCAGTATATACTATTTATTATAGTCACAGTTGGTATATACTATTTATTAGAGTCACAGTCAGTATATACTATTTATCACAGTCAAACTCAGTATATACTATTTACTACAGTCACACTCAGTATATACTATTGATCCCAGTCAGTATATATTATTTATTATAGTCACAGTCAGTATATACTATTTTTTATAGTCACAGTCAGTATATACTATTTATTACAGTCACAGTCACTATATATTATTTATAACAGTCAGTTTATACTATTTATTATAGTCACAGTCAGTATACACTGTTTATTATAGTCACAGTCAGTATACACTATTTATCACAGTCAAACTCAGTATATACTATTTATTACAGTCACACTCAGTATATACTATTTATCACAGTCAGTATAAACTATTTATTATAGTCACACTCAGTATATACTATATATTACAGTCACATTCAGTATATACTATTTATCACAGTCAGTATATATTATTTATTATAGTCACAGTCAGTATATACTATTTATTACAGTCACACTCAGTATATACTATTTATTACAGTCACAGTCAGTATATACTATCAGACTCAATATATATTATTTATCACAGTTAAACTCAGTATATACTATTTATCACAGTCAAACTCAGTATATTCTATTTATCAGTCAGTATATACTATTTATTATAGTCACAGTCGGTATATACTATTTATTACAGTCACAGTCAGTATATACTATTTATCACAGTCAGTATATACTATTTATTATAGTCACAGTCAGTATATACTATTTATCACAGTCAAACTCAGTATACTATTTATTACAGTCAAACTCAGTATATACTATTTATCACAGTCAGTATATACTATTTATTATAGTCACAGTCAGTATATACTATTTATCACAGTAAGTATATACTATTTATTATAGTTACAGTTAGTATATACTATTTATCACAGTAAGTATATATAATTTATTATAGTCACAGTCAGTATATACTATTTATTATAGTCACAGTCAGTATATACTATTTATTACAGTCACAGTCAGTATATACTAATTATCACAGTCAAACTCAGTATATACTATTTATTACAGTCTCACTCAGAATATACTATTTAACATAGTCAGTATATACTATTTATTATAGTCACACTCAGTATAAACTATTGATCACAGTCAAACTCAGTATATACTATTTATCACAGTCACACCCAGTATATACTATTTATTAGTCAGTATATACTATTTATTATAGTCACAGTCGGTATGTACTATTTATTACAGTCATAGTCAGTATCACAGTCAAACTCAGTATATACTATTTATTACAGTCTCACTCAGTGTATACTATTTATCACAGTCAGTATATACTATTTATTATAGTCACAGTCAGTTTATTCTATTTATTACAGTCACACTCAGTATATACTATTTATTACAGTCACACTCAGTATATAGTATTTATTACAGTCACAGTCAGTATATACTATTTATCAGACTCAGTATATAGTATTTATTACAGTCAAACTCAGTATATAGTATTTATTACAGTCACACTCAGTATATACTATTTATTAGTCAGTATATACTATTTATTATAGTCACAGTCGGTATATACTATTTATTACAGTCACAGTCAGAATATACTATTTATCACAGTCAAACTCAGTATATACTATTTATTACAGTCACACTCAGTATATATTATTGATCCCAGTCAGTATATATTATTTAATATAGTCACAGTCAGTATATACTATTTTTTATAGTCACAGTCAGTATATACTATTTATTACAGTCACAGTCACTATATATTATTTATAACAGTCAGTATATACTATTTATTATAGTCACAGTCAGTATACACTGTTTATTATAGTCACAGTCAGTATACACTATTTATCACAATCAAACTCAGTATATACTATTTATTACAGTCACACTCAGTATATACTATTTATCAAAGTCAGTATACACTATATATTATAGTAACAGTCAGTATATACTATTTATTACAGTCACAGTCAGTATATACTATTTATTATAGTCACAGTCAGTATATACTATTTATTACAGTCACAGTCACTATATATTATTTATATCAGTCAGTATATACTATTTATTATAGTCACAGTCAGTATATACTGTTTATTATAGTCACAGTCAGTATACACTATTTATCACAGTCAAACTCAGTATATACTATTTATTACAGTCACAGTCAGTATTTACTATTTATCACAGTCAGTATATACTATTTATTATAGTCACAGTTAGTAAATACTATTTATCACAGTCAAACTCAGTATATATTATTTATTACAGTCACATCCAGTATATAGTATTTATCACAGTCAGTATATAATATTTATTATAGTCACAGTCAGTATATACTATTTATCACAGTCAGTATATACTATTTATTATAGTCACAGTTAGTAAATACTATTTATCACAGTCAGTATATACAATTTATCATAGTCACAGTCAGTATATACTATTTATTATAGTCACAGTCAGTATATACTATTTATTACAGTCACAGTCAGTATATAGTATTTATGACAGTCAAACTCAGTATATACTATTTATTTCAGTCTCACTCAGTATATACTAGTTATCACAATCAGTATATACTATTTTTTATAGTCACACTCAGTATATACTATTTATTACAGTCACAGTCAGTATATACTATTTATCACAGTCAGTATATACTATTTTTTTATAGTCACACTCCGTATATACTATTTATCATGGTCAATCTCAGTATATACTATATATTACAGTCACAGTCAGTATATACTATTTATCACAGTCAGTATATACTATTTATTATAGTCACAGTCAGTATATACTATTTATCACAGTCAGTATATAAAACTTATTATAGTCACAGTCAGTATATACTATTTATTATAGTCACAGTCAGTAGATAGTATTTATTACAGTCTCACTCAGTATATACTATTTATCACAGTCAGTATATACTATTTATTATAGTCACAGTCAGTATATACTATTTATCACAGTCAACCTCAGTATATACTATTTATTACAGTCTTACTCTGTATAAACTATTTATCACAGTCAGTATATACTATTTATTATAGTCACAGTCAGTATATACTATTTTTTACAGTCACACTCAGTATATACTATTTTTTACAGTCAAACTCAGTATATAGTATTTATTACAGTCACACTCAGTATATACTATTTATCACAGTCACACCCAGTATATACTATTTATCACACTCAGTATATACTATTTATTATAGCCACAGTAGGTATGTACTATTTATTACAGTCATAGTCAGTATATACTATTTATCACAGTCAAACTCAGTATATACTATTTATTACAGTCTCACTCAGTGTATACTATTTATCACAGTCAGTATATACTATTTATTATAGTCACAGTCAGTTTATTCTATTTATTACAGTCACACTCAGTATATAATATTTATTACAGTCACACTCAGTATATACTATTTATTACAGTCACAGTCAGTATATACTATTTATCAGACTCAGTATATACTATTTATCACAGTCACACTAAGTAAATACTATTTATCACAGTCAGTATATACTATTTATTATAGTCACAGTCAGTATATACTATTTATCACAGTCACAGTTAATATTTACTATTTATCACAGTCAGTATATACTATTTATTATAGTCACAGTCAGTATATACTATTTATCACAGTCAAACTCAGTATACTATTTATTACAGTCAAACTCAGTATATACTATTTATCACAGTCAGCATATACTATTTATTATAGTCACAGTCAGTATATACTATTTATCACAGTAAGTATATACTATTTATTATAGTCACAGTTAGTATATACTATTTATCACAGTAAGTATATACAATTTATTATAGTCACAGTCAGTATATACTATTTATTATAGTCACAGTCAGTATATACTATTTATTACAGTCACAGTCAGTATATACTATTTATCACAGTCAAACTCAGTATATACTATTTATTACAGTCTCACTCAGAATATACTATTTAACATAGTCAGTATATACTATTTATTATAGTCACACTCAGTATAAACTATTGATCACAGTCAAACTCAGTATATACTATTTATCACAGTCACACCCAATATATACTATTTATTAGTCAGTATATACTATTTATTATAGTCACAGTCGGTATGTACTATTTATTACAGTCATAGTCAGTATCACAGTCAAACTCAGTATATACTATTTATTACAGTCTCACTCAGTGTATACTATTTATCACAGTCAGTATATACTATTTATTATAGTCACAGTCAGTTTATTCTATTTATTACAGTCACACTCAGTATATACTATTTATTACAGTCACACTCAGTATATAGTATTTATTACAGTCACAGTCAGTATATACTATTTATCAGACTCAGTATATACTATTTATTACAGTCAAACTCAGTATATAGTATTTATTACAGTCACAGTCAGTATATACTATTTATCACAGTCAAACTCAGTATATACTATTTATCACAGTCAAACTCAGTATATAGTATTTATCACAGTCCCACTCAGTATATACTATTTATTAGTCAGTATATACTATTTATTATAGTCACAGTTGGTATATACTATTTATTAGAGTCACAGTCAGTATATACTATTTATCACAGTCAAACTCAGTATATACTATTTACTACAGTCACACTCAGTATATACTATTGATCCCAGTCAGTATATATTATTTATTATGGTCACAGTCAGTATATACTATTTTTTATAGTCACAGTCAGTATATACTATTTATCACAGTCAAACTCAGTATACTATTTATTACAGTCAAACTCAGTATATACTATTTATCACAGTCAGCATATACTATTTATTATAGTCACAGTCAGTATATACTATTTATCACAGTAAGTATATACTATTTATTATAGTCACAGTTAGTATATACTATTTATCACAGTAAGTATATACAATTTATTATAGTCACAGTCAGTATATACTATTTATTATAGTCACAGTCAGTATATACTATTTATTACAGTCACAGTCAGTATATACTATTTATCACAGTCAAACTCAGTATATACTATTTATTACAGTCTCACTCAGAATATACTATTTAACATAGTCAGTATATACTATTTATTATAGTCACACTCAGTATAAACTATTGATCACAGTCAAACTCAGTATATACTATTTATCACAGTCACACCCAGTATATACTATTTATTAGTCAGTATATACTATTTATTATAGTCACAGTCGGTATGTACTATTTATTACAGTCATAGTCAGTATCACAGTCAAACTCAGTATATACTATTTATTACAGTCTCACTCAGTGTATACTATTTATCACAGTCAGTATATACTATTTATTACAGTCACACTCAGTATATACTATTTATTACAGTCACACTCAGTATATAGTATTTATTACAGTCACAGTCAGTATATACTATTTATCAGACTCAGTATATACTATTTATTACAGTCAAACTCAGTATATAGTATTTATTACAGTCACAGTCAGTATATACTATTTATCACAGTCAAACTCAGTATATACTCTTTATCACAGTCAAACTCAGTATATAGTATTTATCACAGTCACACTCAGTATATACTATTTATTAGTCAGTATATACTATTTATTATAGTCACAGTTGGTATATACTATTTATTAGAGTCACAGTCAGTATATACTATTTATCACAGTCAAACTCAGTATATAAGATTTACTACAGTCACACTCAGTATATACTATTGATCCCAGTCAGAATATATTATTTATTATAGACACAGTCAGTATATACTATTTTTTATAGTCACAGTCAGTATATACTATTTATTACAGTCACAGTCACTATATATTATTTATAACAGTCAGTTTATACTACTTATTATAGTCACAGTCAGTATACACTGTTTATTATAGTCACAGTCAGTATACACTATTTATCACAGTAAAACTCAGTATATACTATTTATTACAGTCACACTCAGTATATACTATTTATCACAGTCAGTATAAACTATTTATTATAGTCACACTCAGTATATACTATATATTACAGTCACATTCAGTATATACTATTTATCACAGTCAGTATATATTATTTATTATAGTCACAGTCAGTATATACTATTTATTACAGTCACAATCAGTATATACTATTTATTACAGTCACACTCAGTATATAGTATTTATTACAGTCACAGTCAGTATATACTATCAGACTCAATATATATTATTTATCACAGTTAAACTCAGTATATAATATTTATCACAGTCAAACTCAGTATATTCTATTTATCAGTCAGTATATACTATTTATTATAGTCACAGTCGGTATATACTATTTATTACAGTCACAGTCAGTATATACTATTTATCACAGTCAGTATATACTATTTATTATAGTCACAATCAGTATATACTATTTATCACAGTCAAACTCAGTATATACTATTTATCAGTCAGTATATACTATTTATTATAGTCACAGTCGGTATATACTATTTATTACAGTCACAGTCATTATATATTATTTATCACAGTCAGTATATACTATTTTTTACAATCACAGTCAGGAGTTACTATTTATCACAGTCAGTATATAATATTTATTATAGTCACACTCAGCATATACTATTTATCACAGTCAAACTCAGTATATACTATTTATTACAGTCACAGTCAGTATATAGTATTCATCACAGTCAGTATATAATATTTATTATAGTCACAGTCAGTATATACTATTTATCACAGTCAGTATATACTATTTATTATAGTCACAGTCAGTATATACTATTTCTCACAGTCAGTATACACTATTTATTATAGTCACAGTTAGTATTTACTATTTATCACAGTCAGTATATACAATTTATTATAGTCACAGTCAGTATATACTATTTATTATAGTCACAGTCAGTATATACTATTTATTACAGTCACAGTCAGTATATACTATTTATAACAGTCAAACTCAATATATACTATTTATTTCAGTCTCACTCAGTATATACTATTTATCACAATCAGTATATACTATTTATTATAGTCACAGTCAGTATATAATATTTATTACAGTCACACTCAGTATATACTATTTATTACAGTAAAACTCAGTATATAGTATTTATTACAGTCACAGTCAGTATATACTATTTATCACAGTCAAACTCAGTATATACTATTTATCACAGTCACACTCAGTATATACTATTTATTAGTCAGTATATACTATTTATTATAGTCACAGTCGGTATATACTATTTATTACAGTCACAGTCAGAATATACTATTTATCACAGTCAAACTCAGTATATACTATTTACTACAGTCACACTCAGTATATACTATTGATCCCAGTCAGTATATATTATTTATTATAGTCAAAGTCAGTATATACTATTTTTTATAGTCACAGTCAGTATATACTATTTATTACAGTCACAGTCACTATATATTATTTATAACAGTCAGTATATACTATTTATTATAGTCACAGTCAGTATACACTGTTTATTATAGTCACAGTCAGTATACACTATTTATCACAGTCAAACTCAGTATATACTATTTATTACAGTCACACTCAGTATATACTATTTATCAAAGTCAGTATACACTTTATATTATAGTAACAGTCAGTATATACTATTTATTACAGTCACAGTCAGTATATACTATTTATTATAGTCACAGTCAGTATACACTATTTATTACAGTCACAGTCACTATATATTATTTATAACAGTCAGTATATACTATTTATCATAGTCAAACTCAGTATATACTATTTATTACAGTCACACTCAGTATATACTATTTATCACAGTCAGTATATACTATTTATTATAGTCACAGTCAGTATATACTATTTATTACAGTCACAGTCAGTATTTACTATTTATCACAGTCAGTATATACTATTTATTATAGTCACACTCAGCATATACTATTTATCACAGTCAAACTCAGTATATATTATTTATTACAGTCACATCCAGTATATAGCATTCATCACAGTCAGTATATAATATTTATTATAGTCACAGTCAGTATATACTATTTATCACAGTCAGTATATACTATTTATTATAGTCACAGTTAGTATATACTATTTATCACAGTCAGTATATACTATTTATTATAGTCACAGTCAGTATATACTATTTATTACAGTCACAGTCAGTATATACTATTTATAACAGTCAAACTCAGTATATACTATTTATTTCAGTCTCACTCAGTATATACTAGATATCACAATCAGTATATACTATTTTTTATAGTCACACTCAGTATATACTATTTATTACAGTCACAGTCAGTATATACTATTTATCACAGTCATTATATACTATTTTTTATAGTCACACTCAGTATATACTATTTATCATAGTCAAACTCAGTATATACTATAAATTACAGTCACAGTCAGTGTATACTATTTATCACAGTCAGTGTATACTATTTATTATAGTCACAGTCAGTATATACTATTTATCACAGTCAGTATATAAAACTTATTACAGTCACAGTCAGTATATACTATTTATTATAGTCACAGTCAGTAGATAGTATTTGTTACAGTCTCACTCAGTATATACTATTTATCACAGTCAGTATATACTATTTATTATAGTCACAGTCAGTATATACTATTTATCACAGTCAACCTCAGTATATACTATTTATTATAGTCACAGTTAGTATATACTATTTATCACAGTAAGTATATATAATTTATTATAGTCACAGTCAGTATATACTATTTATTATAGTCACAGTCAGTATATACTATTTATTACAGTCACAGTCAGTATATACTATTTATCACAGTCAAACTCAGTATATACTATTTATTACAGTCTCACTCAGAATATACTATTTAACATAGTCAGTATATACTATTTATTATAGTCACACTCAGTATAAACTATTGATCACAGTCAAACTCAGTATATACTATTTATCAAAGTCACACCCAATATATACTATTTATTAGTCAGTATATACTATTTATTATAGTCACAGTCGGTATGTACTATTTATTACAGTCATAGTCAGTATCACAGTCAAACTCAGTATATACTATTTATTACAGTCTCACTCAGTGTATACTATTTATCACAGTCAGTATATACTATTTATTATAGTCACAGTCAGTTTATTCTATTTATTACAGTCACACTCAGTATATACTATTTATTACAGTCACACTCAGTATATAGTATTTATTACAGTCACAGTCAGTATATACTATTTATCAGACTCAGTATATACTATTTATTACAGTCAAACTCAGTATATAGTATTTATTACAGTCACAGTCAGTATATACTATTTATCACAGTCAAACTCAGTATATACTATTTATCACAGTCAAACTCAGTATATAGTATTTATCACAGTCACACTCAGTATATACTATTTATTAGTCAGTATATACTATTTATTATAGTCACAGTTGGTATATACTATTTATTAGAGTCACAGTCAGTATATACTATTTATCACAGTCAAACTCAGTATATACTATTTACTACAGTCACACTCAGTATATACTATTGATCCCAGTCAGTATATATTATTTATTATGGTCACAGTCAGTATATACTATTTTTTATAGTCACAGTCAGTATATACTATTTATCACAGTCAAACTCAGTATACTATTTATTACAGTCAAACTCAGTATATACTATTTATCACAGTCAGTATATACTATTTATTATAGTCACAGTCAGTATATACTATTTATCACAGTAAGTATATACTATTTATTATAGTCACAATTAGTATATACTATTTATCACAGTAAGTATATACAATTTATTATAGTCACAGTCAGTATATACTATTTATTATAGTCACAGTCAGTATATACTATTTATTACAGTCACAGTCAGTATATACTATTTATCACAGTCAAACTCAGTATATACTATTTATTACAGTCTCACTCAGAATATACTATTTAACATAGTCAGTATATACTATTTATTATAGTCACACTCAGTATAAACTATTGATCACAGTCAAACTCAGTATATACTATTTATCACAGTCACACCCAGTATATACTATTTATTATAGTCACAGTCGGTATGTACTATTTATTACAGTCATAGTCAGTATCACAGTCAAACTCAGTATATACTATTTATTACAGTCTCACTCAGTGTATACTATTTATCACAGTCAGTATATACTATTTATTACAGTCACACTCAGTATATACTATTTATTACAGTCACACTCAGTATATAGTATTTATTACAGTCACAGTCAGTATATACTATTTATCAGACTCAGTATATACTATTTATTACAGTCAAACTCAGTATATAGTATTTATTACAGTCACAGTCAGTATATACTATTTATCACAGTCAAACTCAGTATATACTATTTATCACAGTCAAACTCAGTATATAGTATTTATCACAGTCACACTCAGTATATACTATTTATTAGTCAGTATATACTATTTATTATAGTCACAGTCAGTATATACTATTTATCACAGTCAAACTCAGTATATAAGATTTACTACAGTCACACTCAGTATATACTATTGATCCCAGTCAGTATATATTATTTATTATAGTCACAGTCAGTATATACTATTTTTTATAGTCACAGTCAGTATATACTATTTATTACAGTCACAGTCACTATATATTATTTATAACAGTCAGTTTATACTACTTATTATAGTCACAGTCAGTATACACTGTTTATTATAGTCACAGTCAGTATACACTATTTATCACAGTCAAACTCAGTATATACTATTTATTACAGTCACACTCAGTATATACTATTTATCACAGTCAGTATAAACTATTTATTATAGTCACACTCAGTATATACTATATATTACAGTCACATTCAGTATATACTATTTATCACAGTCAGTATATATTATTTATTATAGTCACAGTCAGTATATACTATTTATTACAGTCACAATCAGTATATACTATTTATTACAGTCACACTCAGTATATAGTATTTATTACAGTCACAGTCAGTATATACTATCAGACTCAATATATATTATTTATCACAGTTAAACTCAGTATATAATATTTATCACAGTCAAACTCAGTATATTCTATTTATCAGACAGTATATACTATTTATTATAGTCACAGTCGGTATATACTATTTATTACTGTCACAGTCAGTATATACTATTTATCACAGTCAGTATATACTATTTATTATAGTAACAATCAGTATATACTATTTATCACAGTCAAACTCAGTATATACTATTTATCAGTCAGTATATACTATTTATTATAGTCACAGTCGGTATATACTATTTATTACAGTCACAGTCATTATATATTATTTATCACAGTCAGTATATACTATTTTTTACAGTCACAGTCAGGAGTTACTATTTATCACAGTCAGTATATAATATTTATTATAGTCACACTCAGTATATACTATTTATCACAGTCAAACTCAGTATATACTATTTATTACAGTCACAGTCAGTATATAGTATTCATCACAGTCAGTATATAATATTTATTATAGTCACAGTCAGTATATACTATTTATCACAGTCAGTATATACTATTTATTATAGTCACAGTCAGTATATACTATTTATCACAGTCAGTATACACTATTTATTATAGTCACAGTTAGTATTTACTATTTATCACAGTCAGTATATACAATTTATTATAGTCACAGTCAGTATATACTATTTATTATAGTCACAGTCAGTATATACTATTTATTACAGTCACAGTCAGTATATACTATTTATAACAGTCAAACTCAATATATACTATTTATTTCAGTCTCACTCAGTATATACTATTTATCACAATCAGTATATACTATTTATTATAGTCACAGTCAGTATATAATATTTATTACAGTCTCACTCAGTATATACTATTTATTACAGTAAAACTCAGTATATAGTATTTATTACAGTCACAGTCAGTATATACTATTTATCACAGTCAAACTCAGTATATACTATTTATCACAGTCACACTCAGTATATACTATTTATTAGTCAGTATATACTATTTATTATAGTCACAGTCGGTATATACTATTTATTACAGTCACAGTCAGAATATACTATTTATCACAGTCAAACTCAATATATACTATTTACTACAGTCACACTCAGTATATACTATTGATCCCAGTCAGTATATATTATTTATTATAGTCAAAGTCAGTATATACTATTTTTTATAGTCACAGTCAGTATATACTATTTATTACAGTCACAGTCACTATATATTATTTATAACAGTCAGTATATACTATTTATTATAGTCACAGTCAGTATACACTGTTTATTATAGTCACAGTCAGTATACACTATTTATCACAGTCAAACTCAGTATATACTATTTATTACAGTCACACTCAGTATATACTATTTATCAAAGTCAGTATACACTTTATATTATAGTAACAGTCAGTATAAACTATTTATTACAGTCACAGTCAGTATATACTATTTATTATAGTCACAGTCAGTATACACTATTTATTACAGTCACAGTCACTATATATTATTTATAACAGTCAGTATATACTATTTATTATAGTCTCGGTCAGTATATACTGTTTATTATAGTCACAGTCAGTATACACTATTTATCACAGTCAAATTCAGTATATACTATTTATTACAGTCACACTCAGTATATACTATTTATCAAAGTCAGTATATACTATATATTATAGTAACAGTCAGTATATACTATTTATTACAGTCACAGTCAGTATATACTATTTATCACAGTCAGTATATACTATTTATTATAGTCACAGTCAGTATATACTATTTATTACAGTCATAGTCAGTATTTACTATTTATCACAGTCAGTATATACTATTTATTATAGTCACACTCAGCATATACTATTTATCACAGTCAAACTCAGTATATATTATTTATTACAGTCACATCCAGTATATAGTATTCATCACAGTCAGTATATAATATTTATTATAGTCACAGTCAGTATATACTATTTATCACAGTCAGTATATACTATTTATTATAGTCACAGTTAGTATATACTATTTATCACAGTCAGTATATACTATTTATTATAGTCACAGTCAGTATATACTATTTATTACAGTCACAGTCAGTATATACTATTTATGACAGTCAAACTCAGTATATACTATTTATTTCAGTCTCACTCAGTATATACTAGTTATCACAATCAGTATATACTATTTTTTATAGTCACACTCAGTATATACTATTTATTACAGTCACAGTCAGTATATACTATTTATCACAGTCATTATATACTATTTTTTATAGTCACACTCAGTATATACTATTTATCATAGTCAAACTCAGTATATACTATATATTACAGTCACAGTCAGTATATACTATTTATCACAGTCAGTATATACTATTTATTATAGTCACAGTCAGTATATACTATTTATCACAGTCAGTATATAAAACTTATTATAGTCACAGTCAGTATATACTATTTAGTATAGTCACAGTCAGTAGATAGTATTTGTTACAGTCTCACTCAGTATATACTATTTATCACAGTCAGTATATACTATTTATTATAGTCACAGTCAGTATATACTATTTATCACAGTCAACCTCAGTATATACTATTTATTATAGTCACAGTTAGTATATACTATTTATCACAGTAAGTATATATAATTTATTATAGTCACAGTCAGTATATACTATTTATTATAGTCACAGTCAGTATATACTATTTATTACAGTCACAGTCAGTATATACTATTTATCACAGTCAAACTCAGTATATACTATTTATTACAGTCTCACTCAGAATATACTATTTAACATAGTCAGTATATACTATTTATTATAGTCACACTCAGTATAAACTATTGATCACAGTCAAACTCAGTATATACTATTTATCACAGTCACACCCAGTATATACTATTTATTAGTCAGTATATACTATTTATTATAGTCACAGTCGGTATGTACTATTTATTACAGTCATAGTCAGTATCACAGTCAAACTCAGTATATACTATTTATTACAGTCTCACTCAGTGTATACTATTTATCACAGTCAGTATATACTATTTATTATAGTCACAGTCAGTTTATTCTATTTATTACAGTCACACTCAGTATATACTATTTATTACAGTCACACTCAGTATATAGTATTTATTACAGTCACAGTCAGTATATACTATTTATCAGACTCAGTATATACTATTTATTACAGTCAAACCCAGTATATAGTATTTATTACAGTCACAGTCAGTATATACTATTTATCACAGTCAAACTCAGTAAATACTATTTATCACAGTCAAACTCAGTATATAGTATTTATCACAGTCACACTCAGTATATACTATTTATTAGTCAGTATATACTACTTATTATAGTCACAGTTGGTATATACTATTTATTAGAGTCACAGTCAGTATATACTATTTATCACAGTCAAACTCAGTATATACTATTTACTACAGTCACACTCAGTATATACTATTGATCCCAGTCAGTATATATTATTTTTTATAGTCACAGTCAGTATATACTATTTTTTATAGTCACAGTCAGTATATACTATTTATTACAGTCACAGTCACTATATATTATTTATAACAGTCAGTTTATACTATTTATTATAGTCACAGTCAGTATACACTGTTTATTATAGTCACAGTCAGTATACACTATTTATCACAGTCAAACTCAGTATATACTATTTATTACAGTCACACTCAGTATATACTATTTATCACAGTCAGTATAAACTATTTATTATAGTCACACTCAGTATATACTATATATTACAGTCACATTCAGTATATACTATTTATCACAGTCAGTATATATTATTTATTATAGTCACAGTCAGTATATACTATTTATTACAGTCACACTCAGTATATACTATTTATTACAGTCACACTCAGTATATAGTATTTATTACAGTCACAGTCAGTATATACTATCAGACTCAATATATATTATTTATCACAGTTAAACTCAGTATATACTATTTATCACAGTCAAACTCAGTATATTCTATTTATCAGTCAGTATATACTATTTATTATAGTCACAGTCGGTATATACTATTTATTACAGTCACAGTCAGTATATACTATTTATCACAGTCAGTATATACTATTTATTATAGTCACAGTCAGTATATACTATTTATCACAGTCAAACTCAGTATACTATTTATTACAGTCAAACTCAGTATATACTATTTATCACAGTCAGTATATACTATTTATTATAGTCACAGTCAGTATATACTATTTATCACAGTAAGTATATACTATTTATTATAGTCACAGTTAGTATATACTATTTATCACAGTAAGTATATATAATTTATTATAGTCACAGTCAGTATATACTATTTATTATAGTCACAGTCAGTATATACTATTTATTACAGTCACAGTCAGTATATACTATTTATTACAGTCACAGTCACTATATATTATTTATAACAGTCAGTATATACTATTTATTATAATCACAGTCAGTATACACTGTTTATTATAGTCACAGTCAGTATACACTATTTATCACAATCAAACTCAGTATATACTATTTATTACAGTCACACTCAGTATATACTTTTTATCAAAGTCAGTATACACTATATATTATAGTAACAGTCAGTACATACTATTTATTACAGTCACAGTCAGTATATACTATTTATTATAGTCACAGTCAGTATATACTATTTATTACAGTCACAGTCACTATATATTATTTATAACAGTCAGTATATACTATTTATTATAGTCACAGTCAGTATATACTGTTTATTATAGTCACAGTCAGTATACACTATTTATCAAAGTCAAACTCATTATATACTATTCATTACAGTCACACTCAGTATATACTATTTATCAAAGTCAGTATATACTATATATTATAGTAACAGTCAGTATATACTATTTATTACAGTCACAGTCAGTATATACTATTTATCACAGTCAGCATATACTATTTATTATAGTCACGGTCAGTATATACTATTTATTACAGTCACAGTCAGTATTTACTATTTATCACAGTCAGTATATACTATTTATTATAGTCACAGTTAGTAAATACTATTTATCACAGTCAAACTCAGTATATATTATTTATTACAGTCACATCCAGTATATAGTATTTATCACAGTCAGTATATAATATTTATTATAGTCACAGTCAGTATATACTATTTATCACAGTCAGTATATACTATTTATTATAGTCACAGTTAGTAAATACTATTTATCACAGTCAGTATATACAATTTATCATAGTCACAGTCAGTATATACTATTTATTATAGTCACAGTCAGTATATACTATTTATTACAGTCACAGTCAGTATATACTATTTATGACAGTCAAACTCAGTATATACTATTTATTTCAGTCTCACTCAGTATATACTAGTTATCACAATCAGTATATACTATTTTTTATAGTCACACTCAGTATATACTATTTATTACAGTCACAGTCAGTATATACTATTTATCACAGTCAGTATATACTATTTTTTATAGTCACACTCCGTATATACTATTTATCATGGTCAAACTCAGTATATACTATATATTACAGTCACAGTCAGTATATACTATTTATCACAGTCAGTATATACTATTTATTATAGTCACAGTCAGTATATACTATTTATCACAGTCAACCTCAGTATATACTATTTATTACAGTCTCACTCTGTATAAACTATTTATCACAGTCAGTATATACTATTTATTATAGTCACAGTCAGTATATACTATTTTTTACAGTCAGACTCAGTATATACTATTTTTTACAGTCAAACTCAGTATATAGTATTTATTACAGTCACACTCAGTATATACTATTTATCACAGTCACACCCAGTATATACTATTTATCACACTCAGTATATACTATTTATTATAGTCACAGTAGGTATGTACTATTTATTACAGTCATAGTCAGTATATACTATTTATCACAGTCAAACTCAGTATATACTATTTATTACAGTCTCACTCAGTGTATACTATTTATCACAGTCAGTATATACTATTTATTATAGTCACAGTCAGTTTATTCTATTTATTACAGTCACACTCAGTATATAATATTTATTACAGTCACACTCAGTATATACTATTTATTACAGTCACAGTCAGTATATACTATTTATCAGACTCAGTATATACTATTTATCACAGTCACACTCAGTAAATACTATTTATCACAGTCAGTATATACTATTTATTATAGTCACAGTCAGTTTATACTATTTATCACAGTCACAGTTAATATTTACTATTTATCACAGTCAGTATATACTATTTATTATAGTCACAGTCAGTATATACTATTTATCACAGTCAAACTCAGTATACTATTTATTACAGTCAAACTCAGTATATACTATTTATCACAGTCAGTATATACTATTTATTATAGTCACAGTCAGTATATACTATTTATCACAGTAAGTATATACTATTTATTATGGTCACAGTTAGTATATACTATTTATTATAGTCACAGTCAGTATATACTATTTATTACAGTCACAGTCAGTATATACTATTTATCACAGTCAAACTCAGTATATACTTTTTATTACAGTCTCACTCAGAACATACTATTTAACATAGTCAGTATATACTATTTATTATAGTCACACTCAGTATAAACTATTGATCACAGTCAAACTCAGTATATACTATTTATCACAGTCACACCCAGTATATACTATTTATTAGTCAGTATATACTATTTATTATAGTCACAGTCGGTATGTACTATTTATTACAGTCATAGTCAGTATCACAGTCAAAATCAGTATATACTATTTATTACAGTCTCACTCAGTGTATACTATTTATCACAGTCAGTATATACTATTTATTATAGTCACAGTCAGTTTATTCTATTTATTACAGTCACACTCAGTATATACTATTTATTACAGTCACACTCAGTATATAGTATTTATTACAGTCACAGTCAGTATATACTATTTATCAGACTCAGTATATACTATTTATTACAGTCAAACTCAGTATATAGTATTTATTACAGTCACAGTCAGTATATACTATTTATCACAGTCAAACTCAGTATATACTATTTATCACAATCAAACTCAGTATATAGTATTTATCACAGTCACACTCATTATATACTATTTATTAGTCAGTATATACTATTTATTATAGTCACAGTTAGTATATACTATTTATTAGAGTCACAGTCAGTATATACTATTTATCACAGTCAAACTCAGTATATACTATTTACTACAGTCACACTCAGTATATACTATTGATCCCAGTCAGTATATATTATTTATTATAGTCACATTCAGTATATACTATTTTTTATAGTCACAGTCAGTATATACTATTTATTACAGACACAGTCACTATATATTATTTATAACAGTCAGTTTATACTATTTAATATAGTCACAGTCAGTATACACTGTTTATTATAGTCACAGTCAGTATACACTATTTATCACAGTCAAACTCAGTATATACTATTTATTATAGTCACACTCAGTATATACTATTTATCACAGTCAGTATAAACTATTTATTATAGTCACACTCAGTATATACTATATATTACAGTCACATTCAGTATATACTATTTATCACAGTCAGTATATATTATTTATTATAGTCACAGTCAGTATATACTATTTATTACAGTCACACTCAGTATATAGTATTTATTACAGTCACAGTCAGTATATACTATCAGACTCAATATATATTATTTATCACAGTTAAACTCAGTATATACTATTTATCACAGTCAAACTCAGTATATTCTATTTATCAGTCAGTATATACTATTTATTATAGTCACAGTCGGTATATACTATTTATTACAGTCACAGTCAGTATATACTATTTATCACAGTCAGTATATACTATTTATTATAGTCACAGTCAGTATATACTATTTATCACAGTCAAACTCAGTATACTATTTATTACAGTCAAACTCAGTATATACTATTTATCACAGTCAGTATATACTATTTATTATAGTCACAGTCAGTATATACTATTTATCACAGTAAGTATATTCTATTTATTATAGTCACAGTTAGTATATACTATTTATCACAGTAAGTATATATAATTTATTATAGTCACAGTCAGTATATACTATTTATTATAGTCACAGTCAGTATATACTATTTATTACAGTCACAGTCATTATATACTATTTATCACAGTCAAACTCAGTATATACTATTTATCACAGTCAAACTCAGTATATAGTATTTATCACAGTCACACTCAGTATATACTATTTATTATTCAGTATATACTATTTATTATAGTCACAGTTGGTATATACTATTTATTAGAGTCACAGTCAGTATATACTATTTATCACAGTCAAACTCAGTATATACTATTTACTACAGTCACACTCAGTATATACTATTGATCCCAGTCAGTATATATTATTTATTATAGTCACAGTCAGTATATACTATTTATTACAGTCACAGTCACTATATATTATTTATAACAGTCAGTTTATACTATTTATTATAGTCACAGTCAGTATACACTGTTTATTATAGTCACAGTCAGTATACACTATTTATCACAGTCAGTATAAACTATTTATTATAGTCACACTCAGTATATACTATATATTACAGTCACATTCAGTATATACTATTTATCACAGTCAGTATATATTATTTATTATAGTCACAGTCAGTATATACTATTTATTACAGTCACACTCAGTATATACTATTTATTACAGTCACACTCAGTATATACTATCAGACTCAATATATATTATTTATCACAGTTAAACTCAGTATATACTATTTATCACAGTCAAACTCAGTATATTCTATATATCAGTCAGTATATACTATTTATTATAGTCACAGTCGGTATATACTATTTATTACAGTCACAGTCAGTATATACTATTTATCACAGTCAGTATATACTATTTATTATAGTCACAATCAGTATATACTATTTATCACAGTCAAACTCAGTATATACTATTTATCAGTCAGTATAAACTATTTATTATAGTCACAGTCGGTATATACTATTTATTACAGTCACAGTCAGTATATACTATTTATCACAGTCAGTATATACTATTTATCACAGTCAAACTCAGTATATACTATTTATCACAGTCAAACTCAGTATATACTATATATTACAGTCACACTCAGTATATACTATTTATCAAAGTCAGTATATACTATATATTATAGTAACAGTCAGTATATACTATTTATTACAGTCACAGTCATTATATACTATTTATCACAGTCAGTATATACTATTTTTTATAGTCACAGTCAGTATAAACTATTTATTTCAGTCACAGTCAGGATATACTATTTATCACAGTCAGTATATAATATTTATTATAGTCACACTCAGTATATACTATTTATCACAGTCAAACTCAGTATATACTATTTATTACAGTCACAGTCAGTATAGAGTATTTATCACAGTCAGTATATAATATTTATTATAGTCACAGTCAGTATATACTATTTATCACAGTCAGTATATACTATTTATTATAGTCACAGTCAGTATATACTATTTATCACAGTCAGTATACACTATTTATTATAGTCACAGTTAGTATTTACTATTTATCACAGTCAGTATATACAATTTATTATAGTCACAGTCTGTATATACAATTTATTATAGTAACAGTCAGTATATACTATTTATTACAGTCACAGCCAGTATATACTATTTATAAAAGTCAAACTCAATATATACTATTTATTTCAGTCTCACTCAGTATATACTATTTATCACAATCAGTATATACTATTTATTATAGTCACAGTCAGTATATAATATTTATTATAGTCACACTCAGTATATACTATTTATTACAGTCAAACTCAGTATATAGTATTTATTACAGTCACAGTCAGAATATACTATTTATCACAGTCAAACTCTGTATATACTATTTACTACAGTCACACTCAGTATATACTATTGATCCCAGTCAGTATATATTATTTAATATAGTCACAGTCAGTATATACTATTTTTTATAGTCACAGTCAGTATATACTATTTATTACAGTCACAGTCACTATATATTATTTATAATAGTCAGTATATACTATTTATTATAGTCACAGTCAGTATACACTGTTTATTATAGTCACAGTCAGTATACACTATTTATCACAATCAAACTCAGTATATACTATTTATTACAGTCACACTCAGTATATACTATTTATCAAAGTCAGTATACACTATATATTATAGTAACAGTCAGTATATACAATTTATCTTAGTCACAGTCAGTATATACTATTTATTATAGTCACAGTCAGTATATACTATTTATTACAGTCACAGTCAGTATATACTATTTATCACAGTCAGTATATACTATTTATTATAGTCACAGTTAGTATATACTATTTATCACAGTCAGTAAATAAAACTTATAGTCACAGTCAGTATATACTATTTATGACAGTCAAACTCAGTATATACTATTTATTTCAGTCTCACTCAGTATATACTAGTTATCACAATCAGTATATACTATTTTTTATAGTCACACTCAGTATATACTATTTATCATGGTCAATCTCAGTATATACTATATATTACAGTCACAGTCAGTATATACTATTTATCACAGTCAGTATATACTATTTATTATAGTCACAGTCAGTATATACTATTTATCACAGTAAGTATATAAAACTTATTATAGTCACAGTCAGTATATACTATTTATTATAGTCACAGTCAGTAGATAGTATTTATTACAGTCTCACTCAGTATATACTATTTATCACAGTCAGTATATACTATTTATTATAGTCACAGTCAGTATATACTATTTATCACAGTCAACCTCAGTATATACTATTTATTACAGTCTCACTTTGTATAAACTATTTATCACAGTCAGTATATACTATTTATTATAGTCACAGTCAGTATATACTATTTATTATAGTCACAGTCAGTATATACTATTTATTACAGTCACAGTCAGTATATACTATTTATCACAGTCAAACTCAGTATATACTATTTATTACAGTCTCACTCAGAATATACTATTTAACATAGTCAGTATATACTATTTATTATAGTCACACTCAGTATAAACTATTGATCACAGTCAAACTCAGTATATACTATTTATCACAGTCACACCCAGTATATACTATTTATTAGTCAGTATATACTATTTATTATAGTCACAGTCAGTATGTACTATTTATTACAGTCATAGTCAGTATCACAGTCAAACTCAGTATATACTATTTATTACAGTCTCACTCAGTGTATACTATTTATCACAGTCAGTATATACTATTTATTATAGTCACAGTCAGTTTATTCTAATTATTACAGTCACACTCAGTATATACTATTTATTACAGTCACACTCAGTATATAGTATTTATTACACTCACAGTCAGTATATACTATTTATCAGACTCAGTATATACTATTTATTACAGTCAAACTCAGTATATAGTATTTATTACAGTCACAGTCAGTATATACTATTTATCACAGTCAAACTCAGTATATACTATTTATCACAGTCAAACTCAGTATATAGTATTTATCACAGTCACACTCAGTATATACTATTTATTAGTCAGTATATACTATTTATTATAGTCACAGTTGGTATATACTATTTATTAGAGTCACAGTCAGTATATACTATTTATCACAGTCAAACTCAGTATATACTATTTACTACAGTCACACTCAGTATATACTATTGATCCCAGTCAGTATATATTATTTATTATAGTCACAGTCAGTATATACTATTTTTTATAGTCACAGTCAGTATATACTATTTATTACAGTCACAGTCACTATATATTATTTATAACAGTCAGTTTATACTATTTATTATAGTCACAGTCAGTATACACTGTTTATTATAGTCACAGTCAGTATACACTATTTATCACAGTCAAACTCAGTATATACTATTTATTACAGTCACACTCAGTATATACTATTTATCACAGTCAGTATAAACTATTTATTATAGTCACACTCAGTATATACTATATATTACAGTCACATTCAGTATATACTATTTATCACAGTCAGTATATATTATTTATTATAGTCACAGTCAGTATATACTATTTATTACAGTCACACTCAGTATATACTATTTATTACAGTCACACTCAGTATATAGTATTTATTACAGTCACAGTCAGTATATACTATCAGACTCAATATATATTATTTATCACAGTTGAACTCAGTATATACTATTTATCACAGTCAAACTCAGTATATTCTATTTATCAGTCAGTATATACTATTTATTATAGTCACAGTCGGTATATACTATTTATTACAGTCACAGTCAGTATATACTATTTATCACAGTCAGTATATACTATTTATTATAGTCACAGTCAGTATATACTATTTATCACAGTCAAACTCAGTATACTATTTATTACAGTCAAACTCAGTATATACTATTTATCACAGTCAGTATATACTATTTATTATAGTCACAGTCAGTATATACTATTTATCACAGTAAGTATATACTATTTATTATAGTTACAGTTAGTATATACTATTTATCACAGTAAGTATATATAATTTATTATAGTCACAGTCAGTATATACTATTTATTATAGTCACAGTCAGTATATACTATTTATTACAGTCACAGTCAGTATATACTAATTATCACAGTCAAACTCAGTATATACTATTTATTACAGTCTCACTCAGAATATACTATTTAACATAGTCAGTATATACTATTTATTATAGTCACACTCAGTATAAACTATTGATCACAGTCAAACTCAGTATATACTATTTATCACAGTCACACCCAGTATATACTATTTATTAGTCAGTATATACTATTTATTATAGTCACAGTCGGTATGTACTATTTATTACAGTCATAGTCAGTATCACAGTCAAACTCAGTATATACTATTTATTACAGTCTCACTCAGTGTATACTATTTATCACAGTCAGTATATACTATTTATTATAGTCACAGTCAGTTTATTCTATTTATTACAGTCACACTCAGTATATACTATTTATTACAGTCACACTCAGTATATAGTATTTATTACAGTCACAGTCAGTATATACTATTTATCAGACTCAGTATATAGTATTTATTACAGTCAAACTCAGTATATAGTATTTATTACAGTCACACTCAGTATATACTATTTATTAGTCAGTATATACTATTTATTATAGTCACAGTCGGTATATACTATTTATTACAGTCACAGTCAGAATATACTATTTATCACAGTCAAACTCAGTATATACTATTTATTACAGTCACACTCAGTATATATTATTGATCCCAGTCAGTATATATTATTTAATATAGTCACAGTCAGTATATACTATTTTTTATAGTCACAGTCAGTATATACTATTTATTACAGTCACAGTCACTATATATTATTTATAACAGTCAGTATATACTATTTATTATAGTCACAGTCAGTATACACTGTTTATTATAGTCACAGTCAGTATACACTATTTATCACAATCAAACTCAGTATATACTATTTATTACAGTCACACTCAGTATATACTATTTATCAAAGTCAGTATACACTATATATTATAGTAACAGTCAGTATATACTATTTATTACAGTCACAGTCAGTATATACTATTTATTATAGTCACAGTCAGTATATACTATTTATTACAGTCACAGTCACTATATATTATTTATATCAGTCAGTATATACTATTTATTATAGTCACAGTCAGTATATACTGTTTATTATAGTCACAGTCAGTATACACTATTTATCACAGTCAAACTCAGTATATACTATTTATTACAGTCACAGTCAGTATTTACTATTTATCACAGTCAGTATATACTATTTATTATAGTCACAGTTAGTAAATACTATTTATCACAGTCAAACTCAGTATATATTATTTATTACAGTCACATCCAGTATATAGTATTTATCACAGTCAGTATATAATATTTATTATAGTCACAGTCAGTATATACTATTTATCACAGTCAGTATATACTATTTATTATAGTCACAGTTAGTAAATACTATTTATCACAGTCAGTATATACAATTTATCATAGTCACAGTCAGTATATACTATTTATTATAGTCACAGTCAGTATATACTATTTATTACAGTCACAGTCAGTATATAGTATTTATGACAGTCAAACTCAGTATATACTATTTATTTCAGTCTCACTCAGTATATACTAGTTATCACAATCAGTATATACTATTTTTTATAGTCACACTCAGTATATACTATTTATTACAGTCACAGTCAGTATATACTATTTATCACAGTCAGTATATACTATTTTTTTATAGTCACACTCCGTATATACTATTTATCATGGTCAAACTCAGTATATACTATATATTACAGTCACAGTCAGTATATACTATTTATCACAGTCAGTATATACTATTTATTATAGTCACAGTCAGTATATACTATTTATCACAGTCAGTATATAAAACTTATTATAGTCACAGTCAGTATATACTATTTATTATAGTCACAGTCAGTAGATAGTATTTATTACAGTCTCACTCAGTATATACTATTTATCACAGTCAGTATATACTATTTATTATAGTCACAGTCAGTATATACTATTTATCACAGTCAACCTCAGTATATACTATTTATTACAGTCTTACTCTGTATAAACTATTTATCACAGTCAGTATATACTATTTATTATAGTCACAGTCAGTATATACTATTTTTTACAGTCACACTCAGTATATACTATTTTTTACAGTCAAACTCAGTATATAGTATTTATTACAGTCACACTCAGTATATACTATTTATCACAGTCACACCCAGTATATACTATTTATCACACTCAGTATATACTATTTATTATAGCCACAGTAGGTATGTACTATTTATTACAGTCATAGTCAGTATATACTATTTATCACAGTCAAACTCAGTATATACTATTTATTACAGTCTCACTCAGAATATACTATTTAACATAGTCAGTATATACTATTTATTATAGTCAGTATATACTATTTATTATAGTCACAGTAGGTATGTACTATTTATTACAGTCAGTATAAACTATTGATCACAGTCAAACTCAGTATATACTATTTATCACAGTCACACCCAGTATATACTATTTATTAGTTAGTATATACTATTTATTATAGTCACAGTCAGTATATAATATTTATTACAGTCACACTCAGTATATACTATTTATTACAGTCAAACTCAGTATATAGTATTTATTACAGTCACAGTCAGTATATACTATTTATCACAGTCACAGTTAATATTTACTATTCATCACAGTCAGTATATACTATTTATTATAGTCACAGTCAGTATATACCATTTATCACAGTCAAACTCAGTATACTATTTATTACAGTCAAACTCAGTATATACTATTTATCACAGTCAGTATATACTATTTATCACAGTAAGTATATACAATTTATTATAGTCACAGTCAGTATATACTATTTATTATAGTCACAGTCAGTATATACTATTTATTACAGTCACAGTCAGTATATACTATTTATCACAGTCAAACTCAGTATATACTATTTATTACAGTCTCACTCAGAATATACTATTTAACATAGTCAGTATATACTATTTATTATAGTCACACTCAGTATAAACTATTGATCACAGTCAAACTCAGTATATACTATTTATCACAGTCACACCCAGTATATACTATTTATTAGTCAGTATATACTATTTATTATAGTCACAGTCGGTATGTACTATTTATTACAGTCATAGTCAGTATCACAGTCAAACTCAGTATATACTATTTATTACAGTCTCACTCAGTGTATACTATTTATCACAGTCAGTATATACTATTTATTATAGTCACAGTCAGTTTATTCTATTTATTACAGTCACACTCAGTATATACTATTTATTACAGTCACACTCAGTATATAGTATTTATTACAGTCACAGTCAGTATATACTATTTATCAGACTCAGTATATACTATTTATTACAGTCAAACTCAGTATATAGTATTTATTACAGTCGCAGTCAGTATATACTATTTATCACAGTCAAACTCAGTATATACTATTTATCACAGTCAAACTCAGTATATAGTATTTATCACAGTCACACTCAGTATATACTATTTATTAGTCAGTATATACTATTTATTATAGTCACAGTTGGTATATACTATTTATTAGAGTCAAAGTCAGTATATACTATTTATCACAGTCAAACTCAGTATATTCTATATATCAGTCAGTATATACTATTTATTATAGTCACAGTCGGTATATACTATTTATTACAGTCACAGTCAGTATATACTATTTATCACAGTCAGTATATACTATTTATTATAGTCAAACTCAGTATATACTATTTATCACAGTCAAACTCAGTATATACTATATATTACAGTCACACTCAGTATATACTATTTATCAAAGTCAGTATATACTATATATAATAGTAACAGTCAGTATATACTATTTATTACAGTCACAGTCATTATATACTATTTATCACAGTCAGTATATACTATTTTTTATAGTCACAGTCAGTATATACTATTTATTACAGTCACAGTCAGGATATACTATTTATCACAGTCAGTATATAATATTTATTATAGTCACACTCAGTATATACTATTTATCACAGTCAAACTCAGTATATACTATTTATTACAGTCACAGTCAGTATAGAGTATTTATCACAGTCAGTATATAATATTTATTATAGTCACAGTCAGTATATACTATTTATCACAGTCAGTATATACTATTTATTATAGTCACAGTCAGTATATACTATTTATCACAGTCAGTATACACTATTTATTATAGTCACAGTTAGTATTTACTATTTATCACAGTCAGTATATACAATTTATTATAGTCACAGTCTGTATATACTATTTATTATAGTCACAGTCAGTATATACTATTTATTACAGTCACAGCCAGTATATACTATTTATAACAGTCAAACTCAATATATACTATTTATTTCAGTCTCACTCAGTATATACTATTTATCACAATCAGTATATACTTTTTATTATAGTCACAGTCAGTATATAATATTTATTATAGTCACACTCAGTATATACTATTTATTACAGTCAAACTCAGTATATAGTATTTATTACAGTCACAGTCAGTATATACTATTTATCACAGTCAAACTCAGTATATACTATTTTTCACAGTCACACTCAGTATATACTATTTATTAGTCAGTATATACTATTTATTATAGTCACAGTCGGTATATACTATTTATTACAGTCACAGTCAGAATATACTATTCATCACAGTCAAACTCAGTATATACTATTTACTACAGTCACACTCAGTATATACTATTGATCCCAGTCAGTATATATTATTTAATATAGTCACAGTCAGTATATACTATTTTTTATAGTCACAGTCAGTATATACTATTTATTACAGTCACAGTCACTATATATTATTTATAACAGTCAGTATATACTATTTATTATAGTCACAGTTAGTAAATACTATTTATCACAGTCAGTATATACAATTTATTATAGTCACACTCAGTATATACTATTTATCAAAGTCAGTATACACTATATATTATAGTAACAGTCAGTATATACTATTTATTACAGTCACAGTCAGTATATACTATTTATTATAGTCACAGTCAGTATATACTATTTATTACAGTCACAGTCAGTATATACTATTTATCACAGTCAGTATATACTATTTATTATAGTCACAGTTAGTAAATACTATTTATCACAGTCAGTATATACAATTTATTATAGTCACAGTCAGTATATACTATTTATTATAGTCACAGTCAGTATATACTATTTATTACAGTCACAGTCAGTTTATACTATTTATGACAGTCAAACTCAGTATATACTATTTATTTCAGTCTCACTCAGTATATACTAGTTATCACAATCAGTATATACTATTTTTTATAGTCACACTCAGTATATACTATTTATTACAGTCACAGTCAGTATATACTATTTATCACAGTCGGTATATACTATTTTTTATAGTCACACTCAGTATATACTATTTATCATGGTCAAACTCAGTATATACTATATATTACAGTCACAGTCAGTATATACTATTTATCACAGTCAGTATATACTATTTATTATAGTCACAGTCAGTATATACTATTTATCACAGTCAGTAAATAAAACTTATTATAGTCACAGTCAGTATATACTATTTATTATAGTCACAGTCAGTAGATAGTATTTATTACAGTCTCACTCAGTATATACTATTTATCACAGTCAGTATATACTATTTATTATAGTCACAGTCAGTATATACTATTTATCACAGTCAACCTCAGTATATACTATTTATTACAGTCTCACTCTGTATAAACTATTTATCAGTCAGTATATACTATTTATTATAGTCACAGTCAGTATATACTATTTTTTACAGTCACACTCAGTATATACAATTTTTTACAGTCAAACTCAGTATATAGTATTTATTACAGTCACACTCAGTATATACTATTTATCACAGTCACACCCAGTATATACTATTTATCACACTCAGTATATACTATTTATAATAGTCACAGTAGGTATGTACTATTTATTACAGTCATAGTCAGTATATACTATTTATCACAGTCAAACTCAGTATATACTATTTATTACAGTCTCACTCAATGTATACTATTTATCACAGTCAGTATATACTATTTATTATAGTCACAGTCAGTTTATTCTATTTATTACAGTCACACTCAGTATATAATATTTATTACAGTCACACTCAGTATATACTATTTATTACAGTCACAGTCAGTAAATAGTATTTATCACAGTCAGTATATACTATTTATTATAGTCACAGTCAGTATATACTATTTATTACAGTCACAGTCAGTATATACTATTTATCAGACTCAGTATATACTATTTATCACAGTCACACTCAGTAAATACTATTTATCACAGTCAGTATATACTATTTATTATAGTCACAGTCAGTATATACTATTTATCACAGTCAAACTCAGTATACTATTTATTACAGTCAAACTCAGTATATACTATTTATCACAGTCAGTAATCAAATCAAATCAAATCAAAAATGCTTTATTGGCACGTTCGAATAGGTATTTGGCATTGCCAAAGCTAGTAAAGTGGGTGGGTGGGGGGGGGAGTTGGGTTGGGTGGGTGGTGGGTATGGGGGGGGGGTTCGGTTATAACAGTCCATGGAGTCTCATCTTCCTCTTCGTTGGTGACTGCTATATGGGGAGGTGGGTGGGGCGGGTGTATTGGGATAAATATAACAGTCCATGGAGTCTCATCTTCCTCTGGTTTGGTGACAGCTGGACACGTATTGGGCAGCGATCTCCACAGTGGCCTCTTCTTCTCCCAGTAGGATGTAGAGTTTCCTCTTCTCGTCTGCAGATATGAAGTCTGGGATGTGGGCAGAGAGTCTTTGGTAGTAGACGGCCCTCACAGCTGAGTATTTGGTGCAGTGTAGCAGGAAGTGGGTCTCGTCTTCTAGGACCCCCTGGTCACAGTGCTGGCACAGTCTCTTCTCCCGTGGCTTGTACGTCTGTCTGTATCGCCCCGTCTCTATCTCTAGGTTGTGGGCGCTCAGTCTGTATCGGCTCAGGGTCTGTCTGTGCTTGGGTGGCGTATTCTCTCCAGGTAGGTGGCCATGGTGTAGTCCCTTTGTAGGGATTGGTACACGGTGAGTTTCTTGGAGTTATTTATTTCGTTTCTCCATTCTTCAATGTACCGCTCTCTGTTTGCCTCTGTGGTCGCCTTTATTTCGGCCTTGGTTATCATCTGTTGGAAATTTTGGTTTGGTGGTTGGCTGCTGTTTGGTTGTTGAATGTCTGGTTTGCTCAGGTGGCTTAGCCATGCTTGGTGGTGGTAGGAGTCGCTCCCCTGGATGTGTGCCTGGAAAGCTAGCGCCCTCTTCTGTATGGTGAGCCATAGGGGGAGTCTGCCTAGCTCTGCCCTGCAGGCTATGTTGGTGGTGTTGTGATGGACATGTAGCAGGTATTTGCAGAACTCCAGGTGGAAGTTCTCTGTTGGGCTGGAATCCCACCTTGACTGGTCTGGGTAGGTGGCTGGGCCCCAAACCTCACTGCCATAGAGAAGGATCGGGGAGATGACCGCGTCAAATATCTTCATCCAGACCCTCACCGGTGGTTTGAGGTGGTACAGTTGTGTTCTGATGGCGTAGAAGGTTCTGCAGGCTTTTGCTTTCAGGGTTTCTATTGCTGCTTTGAAGCTTCCTGATTGGCTGAGCTCCAGCCCCAGGTAGGTGTAGCTGTTGGTTTTCTCCAGTGTGGAGCCGTTCGGTGTGAATTGTATAGTATATACTATTTATTATAGTCACACTCAGTATAAACTATTGATCACAGTCAAACTCAGTATATACTATTTATCACAGTCACACCCAGTATATACTATTTATTAGTCAGTATATACTATTTATTATAGTCACAGTCGGTATGTACTATTTATTACAGTCATAGTCAGTATCACAGTCAAAATCAGTATATACTATTTATTACAGTCTCACTCAGTGTATACTATTTATCACAGTCAGTATATACTATTTATTATAGTCACAGTCAGTTTATTCTATTTATTACAGTCACACTCAGTATATACTATTTATTACAGTCACACTCAGTATATAGTATTTATTACAGTCACAGTCAGTATATACTATTTATCAGACTCAGTATATACTATTTATTACAGTCAAACTCAGTATATAGTATTTATTACAGTCACAGTCAGTATATACTATTTATCACAGTCAAACTCACTATATACTATTTATCACAGTCAAACTCAGTATATAGTATTTATCACAGTCACACTCAGTATATACTATTTATTAGTCAGTATATACTATTTATTATAGTCACAGTTGGTATATACTATTTATTAGAGTCACAGTCAGTATATACTATTTATCACAGTCAAACTCAGTATATACTATTTACTACAGTCACACTCAGTATATACTATTGATCCCAGTCAGTATATATTATTTATTATAGTCACAGTCAGTATATACTATTTTTTATTGTCACAGTCAATATATACTATTTATTACAGTCACAGTCACTATATATTATTTATAACAGTCAGTTTATACTATTTATTATAGTCACAGTCAGTATACACTGTTTATTATAGTCACAGTCAGTATACACTATTTATCACAGTCAAACTCAGTATATACTATTTATTACAGTCACAATCAGTATTTACTATTTATCACAGTCAGTATAAACTATTTATTATAGTCACACTCAGTATATACTATATATTACAGTCACATTCAGTATATACTATTTATCACAGTCAGTATATATTATTTATTATAGTCACAGTCAGTATACACTATTTATTACAGTCACACTCAGTATATACTATTTATTACAGTCACACTCAGTATATAGTATTTATTATAGTCACAGTCAGTATATACTATCAGACTCAATATATATTATTTATCACAGTTAAACTCAGTATATACTATTTATCACAGTCAAACTCAGTATATTCTATTTATCAGTCAGTATATACTATTTATTATAGTCACACTCAGTATATACTATTTATTACAGTCACAGTCAGTATATACTATTTATCACAGTCAGTATATACTATTTTTTATAGTCACACTCAGTATATACTATTTATCATGGTCAAACTCAGTATATACTATATATTACAGTCACAGTCAGTATATACTATTTATCACAGTCAGTATATACTATTTATTATAGTCACAGTCAGTATATACTATTTATCACAGTCAGTATATAAAACTTATTATAGTCACAGTCAGTATATACTATTTATTATAGTCACAGTCAGTATATACTATTTATCACAGTCAACCTCAGTATATACTATTTATTACAGTCTCACTCTGTATAAACTATTTATCACAGTCAGTATATACTATTTATTATAGTCACAGTCAGTATATACTATTTTTTACAGTCACACTCAGTATATACTATTTTTTACAGTCAAACTCAGTATATAGTATTTATTACAGTCACACTCAGTATATACTATTTATCACAGTCACACCCAGTATATACTATTTATCACACTCAGTATATACTATCTATTATAGTCACAGTAGGTATGTACTATTTATTACAGTCATAGTCAGTATATACTATTTATCACAGTCAAACTCAGTATATACTATTTATTACAGTCTCACTCAGTGTATACTATTTATCACAGTCAGTATATACTATTTATTATAGTCACAGTCAGTTTATTCTATTTATTACAGTCACACTCAGTATATAATATTTATTACAGTCACACTCAGTATATACTATTTATTACAGTCACAGTCAGTATATACTATTTATCAGACTCAGTATATACTATTTATCACAGTCACACTCAGTAAATACTATTTATCAGTCAGTATATACTATTTATTATAGTCACAGTCAGTATATACTATTTATTATAGTCACAGTCAGTATATACTATTTATCACAGTCACAGTTAATATTTACTATTTATCACAGTCAGTATATACTATTTATTATAGTCACAGTCAGTATATACTATTTATCACAGTCAAACTCAGTATACGATTTATTACAGTCAAACTCAGTATATACTATTTATCACAGTCAGTATATACTATTTATTATAGTCACAGTCAGTATATACTATTTATCACAGTAAGTATATACTATTTATTATGGTCACAGTTAGTATATACTATTTATCACAGTAAGTATATACAATTTATTATAGTCACAGTCAGTATATACTATTTATTATAGTCACAGTCAGTATATACTATTTATTACAGTCACAGTCAGTATATACAATTTTCACAGTCAAACTCAGTATATACTATTTATTACAGTCTCACTCAGAATATACTATTTAACATAGTCAGTATATACTATTTATTATAGTCAGTATATACTATTTATTATAGTCACAGTAGGTATGTACTATTTATTACAGTCAGTATAAACTATTGATCACAGTCAAACTCAGTATATACTATTTATCACAGTCACACCCAGTATATACTATTTATTAGTTAGTATATACTATTTATTATAGTCACAGTCGGTATGTACTATTTATTACAGTCATAGTCAGTATCACAGTCAAACTCAGTATATACTATTTATTACAGTCTCACTCAGTGTATACTATTTATCACAGTCAGTATATACTATTTATTATAGTCACAGTCAGTTTATTCTATTTATTACAGTCACACTCAGTATATACTATTTATTACAGTCACACTCAGTATATAGTATTTATTACAGTCACACTCAGTATATACTATTTATCAAAGTCAGTATATACTATATATTATAGTAACAGTCAGTATATACTATTTATTACAGTCACAGTCATTATATACTATTTATCACAGTCAGTATATACTATTTATTACAGTCACAGTCAGGATATACTATTTATCACAGTCAGTATATAATATTTATTATAGTCACACTCAGTATATACTATTTATCACAGTCAAACTCAGTATATACTATTTATTACAGTCACAGTCACTATATAGTATTTATCACAGTCAGTATATAATATTTATTATAGTCACAGTCAGTATATACTATTTATCACAGTCATTATATACTATTTATTATAGTCACAGTCAGTATATACTATTTATCACAGTCAGTAAACACTATTTATTATAGTCACAGTTAGTATTTACTATTTATCACAGTCAGTATATACAACTTATTATAGTCACAGTCAGTATATACTATTTATTATAGTCACAGTCAGTATATACTATTTATTACAGTCACAGTCAGTATATACTATTTATAACAGTCAAACTCAATATATACTATTTATTTCAGTCTCACTCAGTATGTACTATTTATCACAATCAGTATATACTATTTATTATAGTCACAGTCAGTATATAATATTTATTACAGTCACAGTCAGTATATACTATTTATCACAGTCACAGTTAATATTTACTATTTATCACAGTCAGTATATACTATTTATTATAGTCACAGTCAGTATATACTATTTATCACAGTCACAGTTAATATTTACTATTTATCACAGTCAGTATATACTATTTATTATAGTCACAGTCAGTATATACTATTTATCACAGTCAAACTCAGTATACTATTTATTACAGTCAAACTCAGTATATACTATTTATCACAGTCAGTATATACTATTTATCACAGTAAGTATATACTATTTATTATAGTCACAGTTAGTATATACTATTTATCACAGTAAGTATATACAATTTATTATAGTCACAGTCAGTATATACTATTTATTATAGTCACAGTCAGTATATACTATTTATTACAGTCACAGTCAGTATATACTATTTATCACAGTCAAACTCAGTATATACTATTTATTACAGTCTCACTCAGAATATACTATTTAACATAGTCAGTATATACTATTTATTATAGTCACACTCAGTATAAACTATTGATCACAGTCAAACTCAGTATATACTATTTATCACAGTCACACCCAGTATATACTATTTATTAGTCAGTATATACTATTTATTATAGTCACAGTCGGTATGTACTATTTATTACAGTCATAGTCAGTATCACAGTCAAACTCAGTATATACTATTTATTACAGTCTCACTCAGTGTATACTATTTATCACAGTCAGTATATACTATTTATTATAGTCACAGTCAGTTTATTCTATTTATTACAGTCACACTCAGTATATACTATTTATTACAGTCACACTCAGTATATAGTATTTATTACAGTCACAGTCAGTATATACTATTTATCAGACTCAGTATATACTATTTATTACAGTCAAACCCAGTATATAGTATTTATTACAGTCACAGTCAGTATATACTATTTATCACAGTCAAACTCAGTATATACTATTTATCACAGTCAAACTCAGTATATAGTATTTATCACAGTCACACTCAGTATATACTATTTATTAGTCAGTATATACTATTTATTATAGTCACAGTTGGTATATACTATTTATTAGAGTCACAGTCAGTATATACTATTTATCACAGTCAAACTCAGTATATACTATTTACTACAGTCACACTCAGTATATACTATTGATCCCAGTCAGTATATATTATTTTTTATAGTCACAGTCAGTATATACTATTTTTTATAGTCACAGTCAGTATATACTATTTATTACAGTCACAGTCACTATATATTATTTATAACAGTCAGTTTATACTATTTATTATAGTCACAGTCAGTATACACTGTTTATTATAGTCACAGTCAGTATACACTATTTATCACAGTCAAACTCAGTATATACTATTTATTACAGTCACACTCAGTATATACTATTTATCACAGTCAGTATAAACTATTTATTATAGTCACACTCAGTATATACTATATATTACAGTCACATTCAGTATATACTATTTATCACAGTCAGTATATATTATTTATTATAGTCACAGTCAGTATATACTATTTATTACAGTCACACTCAGTATATACTATTTATTACAGTCACACTCAGTATATAGTATTTATTACAGTCACAGTCAGTATATACTATCAGACTCAATATATATTATTTATCACAGTTAAACTCAGTATATACTATTTATCACAGTCAAACTCAGTATATTCTATTTATCAGTCAGTATATACTATTTATTATAGTCACAGTCGGTATATACTATTTATTACAGTCACAGTCAGTATATACTATTTATCACAGTCAGTATATACTATTTATTATAGTCACAGTCAGTATATACTATTTATCACAGTCAAACTCAGTATACTATTTATTACAGTCAAACTCAGTATATACTATTTATCACAGTCAGTATATACTATTTATTATAGTCACAGTCAGTATATACTATTTATCACAGTAAGTATATACTATTTATTATAGTCACAGTTAGTATATACTATTTATCACAGTAAGTATATATAATTTATTATAGTCACAGTCAGTATATACTATTTATTATAGTCACAGTCAGTATATACTATTTATTACAGTCACAGTCAGTATATACTATTTATTACAGTCACAGTCACTATATATTATTTATAACAGTCAGTATATACTATTTATTATAATCACAGTCAGTATACACTGTTTATTATAGTCACAGTCAGTATACACTATTTATCACAATCAAACTCAGTATATACTATTTATTACAGTCACACTCAGTATATACTTTTTATCAAAGTCAGTATACACTATATATTATAGTAACAGTCAGTACATACTATTTATTACAGTCACAGTCAGTATATACTATTTATTATAGTCACAGTCAGTATATACTATTTATTACAGTCACAGTCACTATATATTATTTATAACAGTCAGTATATACTATTTATTATAGTCACAGTCAGTATATACTGTTTATTATAGTCACAGTCAGTATACACTATTTATCAAAGTCAAACTCATTATATACTATTCATTACAGTCACACTCAGTATATACTATTTATCAAAGTCAGTATATACTATATATTATAGTAACAGTCAGTATATACTATTTATTACAGTCACAGTCAGTATATACTATTTATCACAGTCAGCATATACTATTTATTATAGTCACAGTCAGTATATACTATTTATTACAGTCACAGTCAGTATTTACTATTTATCACAGTCAGTATATACTATTTATTATAGTCACAGTTAGTAAATACTATTTATCACAGTCAAACTCAGTATATATTATTTATTACAGTCACATCCAGTATATAGTATTTATCACAGTCAGTATATAATATTTATTATAGTCACAGTCAGTATATACTATTTATCACAGTCAGTATATACTATTTATTATAGTCACAGTTAGTAAATACTATTTATCACAGTCAGTATATACAATTTATCATAGTCACAGTCAGTATATACTATTTATTATAGTCACAGTCAGTATATACTATTTATTACAGTCACAGTCAGTATATACTATTTATGACAGTCAAACTCAGTATATACTATTTATTTCAGTCTCACTCAGTATATACTAGTTATCACAATCAGTATATACTATTTTTTATAGTCACACTCAGTATATACTATTTATTACAGTCACAGTCAGTATATACTATTTATCACAGTCAGTATATACTATTTTTTATAGTCACACTCCGTATATACTATTTATCATGGTCAAACTCAGTATATACTATATATTACAGTCACAGTCAGTATATACTATTTATCACAGTCAGTATATACTATTTATTATAGTCACAGTCAGTATATACTATTTATCACAGTCAGTATATAAAACTTATTATAGTCACAGTCAGTATATACTATTTATTATAGTCACAGTCAGTAGATAGTATTTATTACAGTCTCACTCAGTATATACTATTTATCACAGTCAGTATATACTATTTATTATAGTCACAGTCAGTATATACTATTTATCACAGTCAACCTCAGTATATACTATTTATTACAGTCTCACTCTGTATAAACTATTTATCACAGTCAGTATATACTATTTATTATAGTCACAGTCAGTATATACTATTTTTTACAGTCAGACTCAGTATATACTATTTTTTACAGTCAAACTCAGTATATAGTATTTATTACAGTCACACTCAGTATATACTATTTATCACAGTCACACCCAGTATATACTATTTATCACACTCAGTATATACTATTTATTATAGTCACAGTAGGTATGTACTATTTATTACAGTCATAGTCAGTATATACTATTTATCACAGTCAAACTCAGTATATACTATTTATTACAGTCTCACTCAGTGTATACTATTTATCACAGTCAGTATATACTATTTATTATAGTCACAGTCAGTTTATTCTATTTATTACAGTCACACTCAGTATATAATATTTATTACAGTCACACTCAGTATATACTATTTATTACAGTCACAGTCAGTATATACTATTTATCAGACTCAGTATATACTATTTATCACAGTCACACTCAGTAAATACTATTTATCACAGTCAGTATATACTATTTATTATAGTCACAGTCAGTTTATACTATTTATCACAGTCACAGTTAATATTTACTATTTATCACAGTCAGTATATACTATTTATTATAGTCACAGTCAGTATATACTATTTATCACAGTCAAACTCAGTATACTATTTATTACAGTCAAACTCAGTATATACTATTTATCACAGTCAGTATATACTATTTATTATAGTCACAGTCAGTATATACTATTTATCACAGTAAGTATATACTATTTATTATGGTCACAGTTAGTATATACTATTTATTATAGTCACAGTCAGTATATACTATTTATTACAGTCACAGTCAGTATATACTATTTATCACAGTCAAACTCAGTATATACTTTTTATTACAGTCTCACTCAGAACATACTATTTAACATAGTCAGTATATACTATTTATTATAGTCACACTCAGTATAAACTATTGATCACAGTCAAACTCAGTATATACTATTTATCACAGTCACACCCAGTATATACTATTTATTAGTCAGTATATACTATTTATTATAGTCACAGTCGGTATGTACTATTTATTACAGTCATAGTCAGCATCACAGTCAAAATCAGTATATACTATTTATTACAGTCTCACTCAGTGTATACTATTTATCACAGTCAGTATATACTATTTATTATAGTCACAGTCAGTTTATTCTATTTATTACAGTCACACTCAGTATATACTATTTATTACAGTCACACTCAGTATATAGTATTTATTACAGTCACAGTCAGTATATACTATTTATCAGACTCAGTATATACTATTTATTACAGTCAAACTCAGTATATAGTATTTATTACAGTCACAGTCAGTATATACTATTTATCACAGTCAAACTCAGTATATACTATTTATCACAATCAAACTCAGTATATAGTATTTATCACAGTCACACTCATTATATACTATTTATTAGTCAGTATATACTATTTATTATAGTCACAGTTAGTATATACTATTTATTAGAGTCACAGTCAGTATATACTATTTATCACAGTCAAACTCAGTATATACTATTTACTACAGTCACACTCAGTATATACTATTGATCCCAGTCAGTATATATTATTTATTATAGTCACATTCAGTATATACTATTTTTTATAGTCACAGTCAGTATATACTATTTATTACAGACACAGTCACTATATATTATTTATAACAGTCAGTTTATACTATTTAATATAGTCACAGTCAGTATACACTGTTTATTATAGTCACAGTCAGTATACACTATTTATCACAGTCAAACTCAGTATATACTATTTATTATAGTCACACTCAGTATATACTATTTATCACAGTCAGTATAAACTATTTATTATAGTCACACTCAGTATATACTATATATTACAGTCACATTCAGTATATACTATTTATCACAGTCAGTATATATTATTTATTATAGTCACAGTCAGTATATACTATTTATTACAGTCACACTCAGTATATAGTATTTATTACAGTCACAGTCAGTATATACTATCAGACTCAATATATATTATTTATCACAGTTAAACTCAGTATATACTATTTATCACAGTCAAACTCAGTATATTCTATTTATCAGTCAGTATATACTATTTATTATAGTCACAGTCGGTATATACTATTTATTACAGTCACAGTCAGTATATACTATTTATCACAGTCAGTATATACTATTTATTATAGTCACAGTCAGTATATACTATTTATCACAGTCAAACTCAGTATACTATTTATTACAGTCAAACTCAGTATATACTATTTATCACAGTCAGTATATACTATTTATTATAGTCACAGTCAGTATATACTATTTATCACAGTAAGTATATTCTATTTATTATAGTCACAGTTAGTATATACTATTTATCACAGTAAGTATATATAATTTATTATAGTCACAGTCAGTATATACTATTTATTATAGTCACAGTCAGTATATACTATTTATTACAGTCACAGTCATTATATACTATTTATCACAGTCAAACTCAGTATATACTATTTATCACAGTCAAACTCAGTATATAGTATTTATCACAGTCACACTCAGTATATACTATTTATTATTCAGTATATACTATTTATTATAGTCACAGTTGGTATATACTATTTATTAGAGTCACAGTCAGTATATACTATTTATCACAGTCAAACTCAGTATATACTATTTACTACAGTCACACTCAGTATATACTATTGATCCCAGTCAGTATATATTATTTATTATAGTCACAGTCAGTATATACTATTTTTTATAGTCACAGTCAGTATATACTATTTATTACAGTCACAGTCACTATATATTATTTATAACAGTCAGTTTATACTATTTATTATAGTCACAGTCAGTATACACTGTTTATTATAGTCACAGTCAGTATACACTATTTATCACAGTCAGTATAAACTATTTATTATAGTCACACTCAGTATATACTATATATTACAGTCACATTCAGTATATACTATTTATCACAGTCAGTATATATTATTTATTATAGTCACAGTCAGTATATACTATTTATTACAGTCACACTCAGTATATACTATTTATTACAGTCACACTCAGTATATACTATCAGACTCAATATATATTATTTATCACAGTTAAACTCAGTATATACTATTTATCACAGTCAAACTCAGTATATTCTATATATCAGTCAGTATATACTATTTATTATAGTCACAGTCGGTATATACTATTTATTACAGTCACAGTCAGTATATACTATTTATCACAGTCAGTATATACTATTTATTATAGTCACAATCAGTATATACTATTTATCACAGTCAAACTCAGTATATACTATTTATCAGTCAGTATAAACTATTTATTATAGTCACAGTCGGTATATACTATTTATTACAGTCACAGTCAGTATATACTATTTATAACAGTCAGTATATACTATTTATCACAGTCAAACTCAGTATATACTATTTATCACAGTCAAACTCAGTATATACTATATATTACAGTCACACTCAGTATATACTATTTATCAAAGTCAGTATATACTATATATTATAGTAACAGTCAGTATATACTATTTATTACAGTCACAGTCATTATATACTATTTATCACAGTCAGTATATACTATTTTTTATAGTCACAGTCAGTATAAACTATTTATTTCAGTCACAGTCAGGATATACTATTTATCACAGTCAGTATATAATATTTATTATAGTCACACTCAGTATATACTATTTATCACAGTCAAACTCAGTATATACTATTTATTACAGTCACAGTCAGTATAGAGTATTTATCACAGTCAGTATATAATATTTATTATAGTCACAGTCAGTATATACTATTTATCACAGTCAGTATATACTATTTATTATAGTCACAGTCAGTATATACTATTTATCACAGTCAGTATACACTATTTATTATAGTCACAGTTAGTATTTACTATTTATCACAGTCAGTATATACAATTTATTATAGTCACAGTCTGTATATACAATTTATTATAGTAACAGTCAGTATATACTATTTATTACAGTCACAGCCAGTATATACTATTTATAAAAGTCAAACTCAATATATACTATTTATTTCAGTCTCACTCAGTATATACTATTTATCACAATCAGTATATACTATTTATTATAGTCACAGTCAGTATATAATATTTATTATAGTCACACTCAGTATATACTATTTATTACAGTCAAACTCAGTATATAGTATTTATTACAGTCACAGTCAGAATATACTATTTATCACAGTCAAACTCTGTATATACTATTTACTACAGTCACACTCAGTATATACTATTGATCCCATTCAGTATATATTATTTAATATAGTCACAGTCAGTATATACTATTTTTTATAGTCACAGTCAGTATATACTATTTATTACAGTCACAGTCACTATATATTATTTATAATAGTCAGTATATACTATTTATTATAGTCACAGTCAGTATACACTGTTTATTATAGTCACAGTCAGTATACACTATTTATCACAATCAAACTCAGTATATACTATTTATTACAGTCACACTCAGTATATACTATTTATCAAAGTCAGTATACACTATATATTATAGTAACAGTCAGTATATACAATTTATCTTAGTCACAGTCAGTATATACTATTTATTATAGTCACAGTCAGTATATACTATTTATTACAGTCACAGTCAGTATATACTATTTATCACAGTCAGTATATACTATTTATTATAGTCACAGTTAGTATATACTATTTATCACAGTCAGTAAATAAAACTTATAGTCACAGTCAGTATATACTATTTATGACAGTCAAACTCAGTATATACTATTTATTTCAGTCTCACTCAGTATATACTAGTTATCACAATCAGTATATACTATTTTTTATAGTCACACTCAGTATATACTATTTATTACAGTCACAGTCAGTATATACTATTTATCACAGTCAGTATATACTATTTTTTATAGTCACACTCAGTATATACTATTTATCATGGTCAATCTCAGTATATACTATATATTACAGTCACAGTCAGTATATACTATTTATCACAGTCAGTATATACTATTTATTATAGTCACAGTCAGTATATACTATTTATCACAGTAAGTATATAAAACTTATTATAGTCACAGTCAGTATATACTATTTATTATAGTCACAGTCAGTAGATAGTATTTATTACAGTCTCACTCAGTATATACTATTTATCACAGTCAGTATATACTATTTATTATAGTCACAGTCAGTATATACTATTTATCACAGTCAACCTCAGTATATACTATTTATTACAGTCTCACTTTGTATAAACTATTTATCACAGTCAGTATATACTATTTATTATAGTCACAGTCAGTATATACTATTTATTATAGTCACAGTCAGTATATACTATTTATTACAGTCACAGTCAGTATATACTATTTATCACAGTCAAACTCAGTATATACTATTTATTACAGTCTCACTCAGAATATACTATTTAACATAGTCAGTATATACTATTTATTATAGTCACACTCAGTATAAACTATTGATCACAGTCAAACTCAGTATATACTATTTATCACAGTCACACCCAGTATATACTATTTATTAGTCAGTATATACTATTTATTATAGTCACAGTCGGTATGTACTATTTATTACAGTCATAGTCAGTATCACAGTCAAACTCAGTATATACTATTTATTACAGTCTCACTCAGTGTATACTATTTATCACAGTCAGTATATACTATTTATTATAGTCACAGTCAGTTTATTCTAATTATTACAGTCACACTCAGTATATACTATTTATTACAGTCACACTCAGTATATAGTATTTATTACACTCACAGTCAGTATATACTATTTATCAGACTCAGTATATACTATTTATTACAGTCAAACTCAGTATATAGTATTTATTACAGTCACAGTCAGTATATACTATTTATCACAGTCAAACTCAGTATATACTATTTATCACAGTCAAACTCAGTATATAGTATTTATCACAGTCACACTCAGTATATACTATTTATTAGTCAGTATATACTATTTATTATAGTCACAGTTGGTATATACTATTTATTAGAGTCACAGTCAGTATATACTATTTATCACAGTCAAACTCAGTATATACTATTTACTACAGTCACACTCAGTATATACTATTGATCCCAGTCAGTATATATTATTTATTATAGTCACAGTCAGTATATACTATTTTTTATAGTCACAGTCAGTATATACTATTTATTACAGTCACAGTCACTATATATTATTTATAACAGTCAGTTTATACTATTTATTATAGTCACAGTCAGTATACACTGTTTATTATAGTCACAGTCAGTATACACTATTTATCACAGTCAAACTCAGTATATACTATTTATTACAGTCACACTCAGTATATACTATTTATCACAGTCAGTATAAACTATTTATTATAGTCACACTCAGTATATACTATATATTACAGTCACATTCAGTATATACTATTTATCACAGTCAGTATATATTATTTATTATAGTCACAGTCAGTATATACTATTTATTACAGTCACACTCAGTATATACTATTTATTACAGTCACAGTCAGTATATACTATCAGACTCAATATATATTATTTATCACAGTTAAACTCAGTATATACTATTTATCACAGTCAAACTCAGTATATTCTATTTATCAGTCAGTATATACTATTTATTATAGTCACAGTCGGTATATACTATTTATTACAGTCACAGTCAGTATATACTATTTATCACAGTCAGTATATACTATTTATTATAGTCACAGTCAGTATATACTATTTATCACAGTCAAACTCAGTATACTATTTATTACAGTCAAACTCAGTATATACTATTTATCACAGTCAGTATATACTATTTATTATAGTCACAGTCAGTATATACTATTTATCACAGTAAGTATATACTATTTATTATAGTTACAGTTAGTATATACTATTTATCACAGTAAGTATATATAATTTATTATAGTCACAGTCAGTATATACTATTTATTATAGTCACAGTCAGTATATACTATTTATTACAGTCACAGTCAGTATATACTAATTATCACAGTCAAACTCAGTATATACTATTTATTACAGTCTCACTCAGAATATACTATTTAACATAGTCAGTATATACTATTTATTATAGTCACACTCAGTATAAACTATTGATCACAGTCAAACTCAGTATATACTATTTATCACAGTCACACCCAGTATATACTATTTATTAGTCAGTATATACTATTTATTATAGTCACAGTCGGTATGTACTATTTATTACAGTCATAGTCAGTATCACAGTCAAACTCAGTATATACTATTTATTACAGTCTCACTCAGTGTATACTATTTATCACAGTCAGTATATACTATTTATTATAGTCACAGTCAGTTTATTCTATTTATTACAGTCACACTCAGTATATACTATTTATTACAGTCACACTCAGTATATAGTATTTATTACAGTCACAGTCAGTATATACTATTTATCAGACTCAGTATATAGTATTTATTACAGTCAAACTCAGTATATAGTATTTATTACAGTCACACTCAGTATATACTATTTATTAGTCAGTATATACTATTTATTATAGTCACAGTCGGTATATACTATTTATTACAGTCACAGTCAGAATATACTATTTATCACAGTCAAACTCAGTATATACTATTTATTACAGTCACACTCAGTATATATTATTGATCCCAGTCAGTATATATTATTTAATATAGTCACAGTCAGTATATACTATTTTTTATAGTCACAGTCAGTATATACTATTTATTACAGTCACAGTCACTATATATTATTTATAACAGTCAGTATATACTATTTATTATAGTCACAGTCAGTATACACTGTTTATTATAGTCACAGTCAGTATACACTATTTATCACAATCAAACTCAGTATATACTATTTATTACAGTCACACTCAGTATATACTATTTATCAAAGTCAGTATACACTATATATTATAGTAACAGTCAGTATATACTATTTATTACAGTCACAGTCAGTATATACTATTTATTATAGTCACAGTCAGTATATACTATTTATTACAGTCACAGTCACTATATATTATTTATATCAGTCAGTATATACTATTTATTATAGTCACAGTCAGTATATACTGTTTATTATAGTCACAGTCAGTATACACTATTTATCACAGTCAAACTCAGTATATACTATTTATTACAGTCACAGTCAGTATTTACTATTTATCACAGTCAGTATATACTATTTATTATAGTCACAGTTAGTAAATACTATTTATCACAGTCAAACTCAGTATATATTATTTATTACAGTCACATCCAGTATATAGTATTTATCACAGTCAGTATATAATATTTATTATAGTCACAGTCAGTATATACTATTTATCACAGTCAGTATATACTATTTATTATAGTCACAGTTAGTAAATACTATTTATCACAGTCAGTATATACAATTTATCATAGTCACAGTCAGTATATACTATTTATTATAGTCACAGTCAGTATATACTATTTATTACAGTCACAGTCAGTATATAGTATTTATGACAGTCAAACTCAGTATATACTATTTATTTCAGTCTCACTCAGTATATACTAGTTATCACAATCAGTATATACTATTTTTTATAGTCACACTCAGTATATACTATTTATTACAGTCACAGTCAGTATATACTATTTATCACAGTCAGTATATACTATTTTTTTATAGTCACACTCCGTATATACTATTTATCATGGTCAATCTCAGTATATACTATATATTACAGTCACAGTCAGTATATACTATTTATCACAGTCAGTATATACTATTTATTATAGTCACAGTCAGTATATACTATTTATCACAGTCAGTATATAAAACTTATTATAGTCACAGTCAGTATATACTATTTATTATAGTCACAGTCAGTAGATAGTATTTATTACAGTCTCACTCAGTATATACTATTTATCACAGTCAGTATATACTATTTATTATAGTCACAGTCAGTATATACTATTTATCACAGTCAACCTCAGTATATACTATTTATTACAGTCTTACTCTGTATAAACTATTTATCACAGTCAGTATATACTATTTATTATAGTCACAGTCAGTATATACTATTTTTTACAGTCACACTCAGTATATACTATTTTTTACAGTCAAACTCAGTATATAGTATTTATTACAGTCACACTCAGTATATACTATTTATCACAGTCACACCCAGTATATACTATTTATCACACTCAGTATATACTATTTATTATAGCCACAGTAGGTATGTACTATTTATTACAGTCATAGTCAGTATATACTATTTATCACAGTCAAACTCAGTATATACTATTTATTACAGTCTCACTCAGTGTATACTATTTATCACAGTCAGTATATACTATTTATTATAGTCACAGTCAGTTTATTCTATTTATTACAGTCACACTCAGTATATAATATTTATTACAGTCACACTCAGTATATACTATTTATTACAGTCACAGTCAGTATATACTATTTATCAGACTCAGTATATACTATTTATCACAGTCACACTAAGTAAATACTATTTATCACAGTCAGTATATACTATTTATTATAGTCACAGTCAGTATATACTATTTATCACAGTCACAGTTAATATTTACTATTTATCACAGTCAGTATATACTATTTATTATAGTCACAGTCAGTATATACTATTTATCACAGTCAAACTCAGTATACTATTTATTACAGTCAAACTCAGTATATACTATTTATCACAGTCAGCATATACTATTTATTATAGTCACAGTCAGTATATACTATTTATCACAGTAAGTATATACTATTTATTATAGTCACAGTTAGTATATACTATTTATCACAGTAAGTATATACAATTTATTATAGTCACAGTCAGTATATACTATTTATTATAGTCACAGTCAGTATATACTATTTATTACAGTCACAGTCAGTATATACTATTTATCACAGTCAAACTCAGTATATACTATTTATTACAGTCTCACTCAGAATATACTATTTAACATAGTCAGTATATACTATTTATTATAGTCACACTCAGTATAAACTATTGATCACAGTCAAACTCAGTATATACTATTTATCACAGTCACACCCAATATATACTATTTATTAGTCAGTATATACTATTTATTATAGTCACAGTCGGTATGTACTATTTATTACAGTCATAGTCAGTATCACAGTCAAACTCAGTATATACTATTTATTACAGTCTCACTCAGTGTATACTATTTATCACAGTCAGTATATACTATTTATTATAGTCACAGTCAGTTTATTCTATTTATTACAGTCACACTCAGTATATACTATTTATTACAGTCACACTCAGTATATAGTATTTATTACAGTCACAGTCAGTATATACTATTTATCAGACTCAGTATATACTATTTATTACAGTCAAACTCAGTATATAGTATTTATTACAGTCACAGTCAGTATATACTATTTATCACAGTCAAACTCAGTATATACTATTTATCACAGTCAAACTCAGTATATAGTATTTATCACAGTCCCACTCAGTATATACTATTTATTAGTCAGTATATACTATTTATTATAGTCACAGTTGGTATATACTATTTATTAGAGTCACAGTCAGTATATACTATTTATCACAGTCAAACTCAGTATATACTATTTACTACAGTCACACTCAGTATATACTATTGATCCCAGTCAGTATATATTATTTATTATGGTCACAGTCAGTATATACTATTTTTTATAGTCACAGTCAGTATATACTATTTATCACAGTCAAACTCAGTATACTATTTATTACAGTCAAACTCAGTATATACTATTTATCACAGTCAGCATATACTATTTATTATAGTCACAGTCAGTATATACTATTTATCACAGTAAGTATATACTATTTATTATAGTCACAGTTAGTATATACTATTTATCACAGTAAGTATATACAATTTATTATAGTCACAGTCAGTATATACTATTTATTATAGTCACAGTCAGTATATACTATTTATTACAGTCACAGTCAGTATATACTATTTATCACAGTCAAACTCAGTATATACTATTTATTACAGTCTCACTCAGAATATACTATTTAACATAGTCAGTATATACTATTTATTATAGTCACACTCAGTATAAACTATTGATCACAGTCAAACTCAGTATATACTATTTATCACAGTCACACCCAGTATATACTATTTATTAGTCAGTATATACTATTTATTATAGTCACAGTCGGTATGTACTATTTATTACAGTCATAGTCAGTATCACAGTCAAACTCAGTATATACTATTTATTACAGTCTCACTCAGTGTATACTATTTATCACAGTCAGTATATACTATTTATTACAGTCACACTCAGTATATACTATTTATTACAGTCACACTCAGTATATAGTATTTATTACAGTCACAGTCAGTATATACTATTTATCAGACTCAGTATATACTATTTATTACAGTCAAACTCAGTATATAGTATTTATTACAGTCACAGTCAGTATATACTATTTATCACAGTCAAACTCAGTATATACTCTTTATCACAGTCAAACTCAGTATATAGTATTTATCACAGTCACACTCAGTATATACTATTTATTAGTCAGTATATACTATTTATTATAGTCACAGTTGGTATATACTATTTATTAGAGTCACAGTCAGTATATACTATTTATCACAGTCAAACTCAGTATATAAGATTTACTACAGTCACACTCAGTATATACTATTGATCCCAGTCAGAATATATTATTTATTATAGACACAGTCAGTATATACTATTTTTTATAGTCACAGTCAGTATATACTATTTATTACAGTCACAGTCACTATATATTATTTATAACAGTCAGTTTATACTACTTATTATAGTCACAGTCAGTATACACTGTTTATTATAGTCACAGTCAGTATACACTATTTATCACAGTAAAACTCAGTATATACTATTTATTACAGTCACACTCAGTATATACTATTTATCACAGTCAGTATAAACTATTTATTATAGTCACACTCAGTATATACTATATATTACAGTCACATTCAGTATATACTATTTATCACAGTCAGTATATATTATTTATTATAGTCACAGTCAGTATATACTATTTATTACAGTCACAATCAGTATATACTATTTATTACAGTCACACTCAGTATATAGTATTTATTACAGTCACAGTCAGTATATACTATCAGACTCAATATATATTATTTATCACAGTTAAACTCAGTATATAATATTTATCACAGTCAAACTCAGTATATTCTATTTATCAGTCAGTATATACTATTTATTATAGTCACAGTCGGTATATACTATTTATTACAGTCACAGTCAGTATATACTATTTATCACAGTCAGTATATACTATTTATTATAGTCACAATCAGTATATACTATTTATCACAGTCAAACTCAGTATATACTATTTATCAGTCAGTATATACTATTTATTATAGTCACAGTCGGTATATACTATTTATTACAGTCACAGTCATTATATATTATTTATCACAGTCAGTATATACTATTTTTTACAATCACAGTCAGGAGTTACTATTTATCACAGTCAGTATATAATATTTATTATAGTCACACTCAGCATATACTATTTATCACAGTCAAACTCAGTATATACTATTTATTACAGTCACAGTCAGTATATAGTATTCATCACAGTCAGTATATAATATTTATTATAGTCACAGTCAGTATATACTATTTATCACAGTCAGTATATACTATTTATTATAGTCACAGTCAGTATATACTATTTCTCACAGTCAGTATACACTATTTATTATAGTCACAGTTAGTATTTACTATTTATCACAGTCAGTATATACAATTTATTATAGTCACAGTCAGTATATACTATTTATTATAGTCACAGTCAGTATATACTATTTATTACAGTCACAGTCAGTATATACTATTTATAACAGTCAAACTCAATATATACTATTTATTTCAGTCTCACTCAGTATATACTATTTATCACAATCAGTATATACTATTTATTATAGTCACAGTCAGTATATAATATTTATTACAGTCACACTCAGTATATACTATTTATTACAGTAAAACTCAGTATATAGTATTTATTACAGTCACAGTCAGTATATACTATTTATCACAGTCAAACTCAGTATATACTATTTATCACAGTCACACTCAGTATATACTATTTATTAGTCAGTATATACTATTTATTATAGTCACAGTCGGTATATACTATTTATTACAGTCACAGTCAGAATATACTATTTATCACAGTCAAACTCAGTATATACTATTTACTACAGTCACACTCAGTATATACTATTGATCCCAGTCAGTATATATTATTTATTATAGTCAAAGTCAGTATATACTATTTTTTATAGTCACAGTCAGTATATACTATTTATTACAGTCACAGTCACTATATATTATTTATAACAGTCAGTATATACTATTTATTATAGTCACAGTCAGTATACACTGTTTATTATAGTCACAGTCAGTATACACTATTTATCACAGTCAAACTCAGTATATACTATTTATTACAGTCACACTCAGTATATACTATTTATCAAAGTCAGTATACACTTTATATTATAGTAACAGTCAGTATATACTATTTATTACAGTCACAGTCAGTATATACTATTTATTATAGTCACAGTCAGTATACACTATTTATTACAGTCACAGTCACTATATATTATTTATAACAGTCAGTATATACTATTTATCATAGTCAAACTCAGTATATACTATTTATTACAGTCACACTCAGTATATACTATTTATCACAGTCAGTATATACTATTTATTATAGTCACAGTCAGTATATACTATTTATTACAGTCACAGTCAGTATTTACTATTTATCACAGTCAGTATATACTATTTATTATAGTCACACTCAGCATATACTATTTATCACAGTCAAACTCAGTATATATTATTTATTACAGTCACATCCAGTATATAGCATTCATCACAGTCAGTATATAATATTTATTATAGTCACAGTCAGTATATACTATTTATCACAGTCAGTATATACTATTTATTATAGTCACAGTTAGTATATACTATTTATCACAGTCAGTATATACTATTTATTATAGTCACAGTCAGTATATACTATTTATTACAGTCACAGTCAGTATATACTATTTATAACAGTCAAACTCAGTATATACTATTTATTTCAGTCTCACTCAGTATATACTAGATATCACAATCAGTATATACTATTTTTTATAGTCACACTCAGTATATACTATTTATTACAGTCACAGTCAGTATATACTATTTATCACAGTCATTATATACTATTTTTTATAGTCACACTCAGTATATACTATTTATCATAGTCAAACTCAGTATATACTATAAATTACAGTCACAGTCAGTGTATACTATTTATCACAGTCAGTGTATACTATTTATTATAGTCACAGTCAGTATATACTATTTATCACAGTCAGTATATAAAACTTATTACAGTCACAGTCAGTATATACTATTTATTATAGTCACAGTCAGTAGATAGTATTTGTTACAGTCTCACTCAGTATATACTATTTATCACAGTCAGTATATACTATTTATTATAGTCACAGTCAGTATATACTATTTATCACAGTCAACCTCAGTATATACTATTTATTATAGTCACAGTTAGTATATACTATTTATCACAGTAAGTATATATAATTTATTATAGTCACAGTCAGTATATACTATTTATTATAGTCACAGTCAGTATATACTATTTATTACAGTCACAGTCAGTATATACTATTTATCACAGTCAAACTCAGTATATACTATTTATTACAGTCTCACTCAGAATATACTATTTAACATAGTCAGTATATACTATTTATTATAGTCACACTCAGTATAAACTATTGATCACAGTCAAACTCAGTATATACTATTTATCAAAGTCACACCCAATATATACTATTTATTAGTCAGTATATACTATTTATTATAGTCACAGTCGGTATGTACTATTTATTACAGTCATAGTCAGTATCACAGTCAAACTCAGTATATACTATTTATTACAGTCTCACTCAGTGTATACTATTTATCACAGTCAGTATATACTATTTATTATAGTCACAGTCAGTTTATTCTATTTATTACAGTCACACTCAGTATATACTATTTATTACAGTCACACTCAGTATATAGTATTTATTACAGTCACAGTCAGTATATACTATTTATCAGACTCAGTATATACTATTTATTACAGTCAAACTCAGTATATAGTATTTATTACAGTCACAGTCAGTATATACTATTTATCACAGTCAAACTCAGTATATACTATTTATCACAGTCAAACTCAGTATATAGTATTTATCACAGTCACACTCAGTATATACTATTTATTAGTCAGTATATACTATTTATTATAGTCACAGTTGGTATATACTATTTATTAGAGTCACAGTCAGTATATACTATTTATCACAGTCAAACTCAGTATATACTATTTACTACAGTCACACTCAGTATATACTATTGATCCCAGTCAGTATATATTATTTATTATGGTCACAGTCAGTATATACTATTTTTTATAGTCACAGTCAGTATATACTATTTATCACAGTCAAACTCAGTATACTATTTATTACAGTCAAACTCAGTATATACTATTTATCACAGTCAGTATATACTATTTATTATAGTCACAGTCAGTATATACTATTTATCACAGTAAGTATATACTATTTATTATAGTCACAATTAGTATATACTATTTATCACAGTAAGTATATACAATTTATTATAGTCACAGTCAGTATATACTATTTATTATAGTCACAGTCAGTATATACTATTTATTACAGTCACAGTCAGTATATACTATTTATCACAGTCAAACTCAGTATATACTATTTATTACAGTCTCACTCAGAATATACTATTTAACATAGTCAGTATATACTATTTATTATAGTCACACTCAGTATAAACTATTGATCACAGTCAAACTCAGTATATACTATTTATCACAGTCACACCCAGTATATACTATTTATTAGTCAGTATATACTATTTATTATAGTCACAGTCGGTATGTACTATTTATTACAGTCATAGTCAGTATCACAGTCAAACTCAGTATATACTATTTATTACAGTCTCACTCAGTGTATACTATTTATCACAGTCAGTATATACTATTTATTACAGTCACACTCAGTATATACTATTTATTACAGTCACACTCAGTATATAGTATTTATTACAGTCACAGTCAGTATATACTATTTATCAGACTCAGTATATACTATTTATTACAGTCAAACTCAGTATATAGTATTTATTACAGTCACAGTCAGTATATACTATTTATCACAGTCAAACTCAGTATATACTATTTATCACAGTCAAACTCAGTATATAGTATTTATCACAGTCACACTCAGTATATACTATTTATTAGTCAGTATATACTATTTATTATAGTCACAGTCAGTATATACTATTTATCACAGTCAAACTCAGTATATAAGATTTACTACAGTCACACTCAGTATATACTATTGATCCCAGTCAGTATATATTATTTATTATAGTCACAGTCAGTATATACTATTTTTTATAGTCACAGTCAGTATATACTATTTATTACAGTCACAGTCACTATATATTATTTATAACAGTCAGTTTATACTACTTATTATAGTCACAGTCAGTATACACTGTTTATTATAGTCACAGTCAGTATACACTATTTATCACAGTCAAACTCAGTATATACTATTTATTACAGTCACACTCAGTATATACTATTTATCACAGTCAGTATAAACTATTTATTATAGTCACACTCAGTATATACTATATATTACAGTCACATTCAGTATATACTATTTATCACAGTCAGTATATATTATTTATTATAGTCACAGTCAGTATATACTATTTATTACAGTCACAATCAGTATATACTATTTATTACAGTCACACTCAGTATATAGTATTTATTACAGTCACAGTCAGTATATACTATCAGACTCAATATATATTATTTATCACAGTTAAACTCAGTATATAATATTTATCACAGTCAAACTCAGTATATTCTATTTATCAGACAGTATATACTATTTATTATAGTCACAGTCGGTATATACTATTTATTACTGTCACAGTCAGTATATACTATTTATCACAGTCAGTATATACTATTTATTATAGTCACAATCAGTATATACTATTTATCACAGTCAAACTCAGTATATACTATTTATCAGTCAGTATATACTATTTATTATAGTCACAGTCGGTATATACTATTTATTACAGTCACAGTCATTATATATTATTTATCACAGTCAGTATATACTATTTTTTACAGTCACAGTCAGGAGTTACTATTTATCACAGTCAGTATATAATATTTATTATAGTCACACTCAGTATATACTATTTATCACAGTCAAACTCAGTATATACTATTTATTACAGTCACAGTCAGTATATAGTATTCATCACAGTCAGTATATAATATTTATTATAGTCACAGTCAGTATATACTATTTATCACAGTCAGTATATACTATTTATTATAGTCACAGTCAGTATATACTATTTATCACAGTCAGTATACACTATTTATTATAGTCACAGTTAGTATTTACTATTTATCACAGTCAGTATATACAATTTATTATAGTCACAGTCAGTATATACTATTTATTATAGTCACAGTCAGTATATACTATTTATTACAGTCACAGTCAGTATATACTATTTATAACAGTCAAACTCAATATATACTATTTATTTCAGTCTCACTCAGTATATACTATTTATCACAATCAGTATATACTATTTATTATAGTCACAGTCAGTATATAATATTTATTACAGTCTCACTCAGTATATACTATTTATTACAGTAAAACTCAGTATATAGTATTTATTACAGTCACAGTCAGTATATACTATTTATCACAGTCAAACTCAGTATATACTATTTATCACAGTCACACTCAGTATATACTATTTATTAGTCAGTATATACTATTTATTATAGTCACAGTCGGTATATACTATTTATTACAGTCACAGTCAGAATATACTATTTATCACAGTCAAACTCAATATATACTATTTACTACAGTCACACTCAGTATATACTATTGATCCCAGTCAGTATATATTATTTATTATAGTCAAAGTCAGTATATACTATTTTTTATAGTCACAGTCAGTATATACTATTTATTACAGTCACAGTCACTATATATTATTTATAACAGTCAGTATATACTATTTATTATAGTCACAGTCAGTATACACTGTTTATTATAGTCACAGTCAGTATACACTATTTATCACAGTCAAACTCAGTATATACTATTTATTACAGTCACACTCAGTATATACTATTTATCAAAGTCAGTATACACTTTATATTATAGTAACAGTCAGTATAAACTATTTATTACAGTCACAGTCAGTATATACTATTTATTATAGTCACAGTCAGTATACACTATTTATTACAGTCACAGTCACTATATATTATTTATAACAGTCAGTATATACTATTTATTATAGTCTCGGTCAGTATATACTGTTTATTATAGTCACAGTCAGTATACACTATTTATCACAGTCAAATTCAGTATATACTATTTATTACAGTCACACTCAGTATATACTATTTATCAAAGTCAGTATATACTATATATTATAGTAACAGTCAGTATATACTATTTATTACAGTCACAGTCAGTATATACTATTTATCACAGTCAGTATATACTATTTATTATAGTCACAGTCAGTATATACTATTTATTACAGTCATAGTCAGTATTTACTATTTATCACAGTCAGTATATACTATTTATTATAGTCACACTCAGCATATACTATTTATCACAGTCAAACTCAGTATATATTATTTATTACAGTCACATCCAGTATATAGTATTCATCACAGTCAGTATATAATATTTATTATAGTCACAGTCAGTATATACTATTTATCACAGTCAGTATATACTATTTATTATAGTCACAGTTAGTATATACTATTTATCACAGTCAGTATATACTATTTATTATAGTCACAGTCAGTATATACTATTTATTACAGTCACAGTCAGTATATACTATTTATGACAGTCAAACTCAGTATATACTATTTATTTCAGTCTCACTCAGTATATACTAGTTATCACAATCAGTATATACTATTTTTTATAGTCACACTCAGTATATACTATTTATTACAGTCACAGTCAGTATATACTATTTATCACAGTCATTATATACTATTTTTTATAGTCACACTCAGTATATACTATTTATCATAGTCAAACTCAGTATATACTATATATTACAGTCACAGTCAGTATATACTATTTATCACAGTCAGTATATACTATTTATTATAGTCACAGTCAGTATATACTATTTATCACAGTCAGTATATAAAACTTATTATAGTCACAGTCAGTATATACTATTTAGTATAGTCACAGTCAGTAGATAGTATTTGTTACAGTCTCACTCAGTATATACTATTTATCACAGTCAGTATATAATATTTATTATAGTCACAGTCAGTATATACTATTTATCACAGTCAACCTCAGTATATACTATTTATTATAGTCACAGTTAGTATATACTATTTATCACAGTAAGTATATATAATTTATTATAGTCACAGTCAGTATATACTATTTATTATAGTCACAGTCAGTATATACTATTTATTACAGTCACAGTCAGTATATACTATTTATCACAGTCAAACTCAGTATATACTATTTATTACAGTCTCACTCAGAATATACTATTTAACATAGTCAGTATATACTATTTATTATAGTCACACTCAGTATAAACTATTGATCACAGTCAAACTCAGTATATACTATTTATCACAGTCACACCCAGTATATACTATTTATTAGTCAGTATATACTATTTATTATAGTCACAGTCGGTATGTACTATTTATTACAGTCATAGTCAGTATCACAGTCAAACTCAGTATATACTATTTATTACAGTCTCACTCAGTGTATACTATTTATCACAGTCAGTATATACTATTTATTATAGTCACAGTCAGTTTATTCTATTTATTACAGTCACACTCAGTATATACTATTTATTACAGTCACACTCAGTATATAGTATTTATTACAGTCACAGTCAGTATATACTATTTATCAGACTCAGTATATACTATTTATTACAGTCAAACCCAGTATATAGTATTTATTACAGTCACAGTCAGTATATACTATTTATCACAGTCAAACTCAGTAAATACTATTTATCACAGTCAAACTCAGTATATAGTATTTATCACAGTCACACTCAGTATATACTATTTATTAGTCAGTATATACTACTTATTATAGTCACAGTTGGTATATACTATTTATTAGAGTCACAGTCAGTATATACTATTTATCACAGTCAAACTCAGTATATACTATTTACTACAGTCACACTCAGTATATACTATTGATCCCAGTCAGTATATATTATTTTTTATAGTCACAGTCAGTATATACTATTTTTTATAGTCACAGTCAGTATATACTATTTATTACAGTCACAGTCACTATATATTATTTATAACAGTCAGTTTATACTATTTATTATAGTCACAGTCAGTATACACTGTTTATTATAGTCACAGTCAGTATACACTATTTATCACAGTCAAACTCAGTATATACTATTTATTACAGTCACACTCAGTATATACTATTTATCACAGTCAGTATAAACTATTTATTATAGTCACACTCAGTATATACTATATATTACAGTCACATTCAGTATATACTATTTATCACAGTCAGTATATATTATTTATTATAGTCACAGTCAGTATATACTATTTATTACAGTCACACTCAGTATATACTATTTATTACAGTCACACTCAGTATATAGTATTTATTACAGTCACAGTCAGTATATACTATCAGACTCAATATATATTATTTATCACAGTTAAACTCAGTATATACTATTTATCACAGTCAAACTCAGTATATTCTATTTATCAGTCAGTATATACTATTTATTATAGTCACAGTCGGTATATACTATTTATTACAGTCACAGTCAGTATATACTATTTATCACAGTCAGTATATACTATTTATTATAGTCACAGTCAGTATATACTATTTATCACAGTCAAACTCAGTATACTATTTATTACAGTCAAACTCAGTATATACTATTTATCACAGTCAGTATATACTATTTATTATAGTCACAGTCAGTATATACTATTTATCACAGTAAGTATATACTATTTATTATAGTCACAGTTAGTATATACTATTTATCACAGTAAGTATATATAATTTATTATAGTCACAGTCAGTATATACTATTTATTATAGTCACAGTCAGTATATACTATTTATTACAGTCACAGTCAGTATATACTATTTATTACAGTCACAGTCACTATATATTATTTATAACAGTCAGTATATACTATTTATTATAATCACAGTCAGTATACACTGTTTATTATAGTCACAGTCAGTATACACTATTTATCACAATCAAACTCAGTATATACTATTTATTACAGTCACACTCAGTATATACTTTTTATCAAAGTCAGTATACACTATATATTATAGTAACAGTCAGTACATACTATTTATTACAGTCACAGTCAGTATATACTATTTATTATAGTCACAGTCAGTATATACTATTTATTACAGTCACAGTCACTATATATTATTTATAACAGTCAGTATATACTATTTATTATAGTCACAGTCAGTATATACTGTTTATTATAGTCACAGTCAGTATACACTATTTATCAAAGTCAAACTCATTATATACTATTCATTACAGTCACACTCAGTATATACTATTTATCAAAGTCAGTATATACTATATATTATAGTAACAGTCAGTATATACTATTTATTACAGTCACAGTCAGTATATACTATTTATCACAGTCAGCATATACTATTTATTATAGTCACGGTCAGTATATACTATTTATTACAGTCACAGTCAGTATTTACTATTTATCACAGTCAGTATATACTATTTATTATAGTCACAGTTAGTAAATACTATTTATCACAGTCAAACTCAGTATATATTATTTATTACAGTCACATCCAGTATATAGTATTTATCACAGTCAGTATATAATATTTATTATAGTCACAGTCAGTATATACTATTTATCACAGTCAGTATATACTATTTATTATAGTCACAGTTAGTAAATACTATTTATCACAGTCAGTATATACAATTTATCATAGTCACAGTCAGTATATACTATTTATTATAGTCACAGTCAGTATATACTATTTATTACAGTCACAGTCAGTATATACTATTTATGACAGTCAAACTCAGTATATACTATTTATTTCAGTCTCACTCAGTATATACTAGTTATCACAATCAGTATATACTATTTTTTATAGTCACACTCAGTATATACTATTTATTACAGTCACAGTCAGTATATACTATTTATCACAGTCAGTATATACTATTTTTTATAGTCACACTCCGTATATACTATTTATCATGGTCAAACTCAGTATATACTATATATTACAGTCACAGTCAGTATATACTATTTATCACAGTCAGTATATACTATTTATTATAGTCACAGTCAGTATATACTATTTATCACAGTCAACCTCAGTATATACTATTTATTACAGTCTCACTCTGTATAAACTATTTATCACAGTCAGTATATACTATTTATTATAGTCACAGTCAGTATATACTATTTTTTACAGTCAGACTCAGTATATACTATTTTTTACAGTCAAACTCAGTATATAGTATTTATTACAGTCACACTCAGTATATACTATTTATCACAGTCACACCCAGTATATACTATTTATCACACTCAGTATATACTATTTATTATAGTCACAGTAGGTATGTACTATTTATTACAGTCATAGTCAGTATATACTATTTATCACAGTCAAACTCAGTATATACTATTTATTACAGTCTCACTCAGTGTATACTATTTATCACAGTCAGTATATACTATTTATTATAGTCACAGTCAGTTTATTCTATTTATTACAGTCACACTCAGTATATAATATTTATTACAGTCACACTCAGTATATACTATTTATTACAGTCACAGTCAGTATATACTATTTATCAGACTCAGTATATACTATTTATCACAGTCACACTCAGTAAATACTATTTATCACAGTCAGTATATACTATTTATTATAGTCACAGTCAGTTTATACTATTTATCACAGTCACAGTTAATATTTACTATTTATCACAGTCAGTATATACTATTTATTATAGTCACAGTCAGTATATACTATTTATCACAGTCAAACTCAGTATACTATTTATTACAGTCAAACTCAGTATATACTATTTATCACAGTCAGTATATACTATTTATTATAGTCACAGTCAGTATATACTATTTATCACAGTAAGTATATACTATTTATTATGGTCACAGTTAGTATATACTATTTATTATAGTCACAGTCAGTATATACTATTTATTACAGTCACAGTCAGTATATACTATTTATCACAGTCAAACTCAGTATATACTTTTTATTACAGTCTCACTCAGAACATACTATTTAACATAGTCAGTATATACTATTTATTATAGTCACACTCAGTATAAACTATTGATCACAGTCAAACTCAGTATATACTATTTATCACAGTCACACCCAGTATATACTATTTATTAGTCAGTATATACTATTTATTATAGTCACAGTCGGTATGTACTATTTATTACAGTCATAGTCAGTATCACAGTCAAAATCAGTATATACTATTTATTACAGTCTCACTCAGTGTATACTATTTATCACAGTCAGTATATACTATTTATTATAGTCACAGTCAGTTTATTCTATTTATTACAGTCACACTCAGTATATACTATTTATTACAGTCACACTCAGTATATAGTATTTATTACAGTCACAGTCAGTATATACTATTTATCAGACTCAGTATATACTATTTATTACAGTCAAACTCAGTATATAGTATTTATTACAGTCACAGTCAGTATATACTATTTATCACAGTCAAACTCAGTATATACTATTTATCACAATCAAACTCAGTATATAGTATTTATCACAGTCACACTCATTATATACTATTTATTAGTCAGTATATACTATTTATTATAGTCACAGTTAGTATATACTATTTATTAGAGTCACAGTCAGTATATACTATTTATCACAGTCAAACTCAGTATATACTATTTACTACAGTCACACTCAGTATATACTATTGATCCCAGTCAGTATATATTATTTATTATAGTCACATTCAGTATATACTATTTTTTATAGTCACAGTCAGTATATACTATTTATTACAGACACAGTCACTATATATTATTTATAACAGTCAGTTTATACTATTTAATATAGTCACAGTCAGTATACACTGTTTATTATAGTCACAGTCAGTATACACTATTTATCACAGTCAAACTCAGTATATACTATTTATTATAGTCACACTCAGTATATACTATTTATCACAGTCAGTATAAACTATTTATTATAGTCACACTCAGTATATACTATATATTACAGTCACATTCAGTATATACTATTTATCACAGTCAGTATATATTATTTATTATAGTCACAGTCAGTATATACTATTTATTACAGTCACACTCAGTATATAGTATTTATTACAGTCACAGTCAGTATATACTATCAGACTCAATATATATTATTTATCACAGTTAAACTCAGTATATACTATTTATCACAGTCAAACTCAGTATATTCTATTTATCAGTCAGTATATACTATTTATTATAGTCACAGTCGGTATATACTATTTATTACAGTCACAGTCAGTATATACTATTTATCACAGTCAGTATATACTATTTATTATAGTCAAAGTCAGTATATACTATTTATCACAGTCAAACTCAGTATACTATTTATTACAGTCAAACTCAGTATATACTATTTATCACAGTCAGTATATACTATTTATTATAGTCACAGTCAGTATATACTATTTATCACAGTAAGTATATTCTATTTATTATAGTCACAGTTAGTATATACTATTTATCACAGTAAGTATATATAATTTATTATAGTCACAGTCAGTATATACTATTTATTATAGTCACAGTCAGTATATACTATTTATTACAGTCACAGTCATTATATACTATTTATCACAGTCAAACTCAGTATATACTATTTATCACAGTCAAACTCAGTATATAGTATTTATCACAGTCACACTCAGTATATACTATTTATTATTCAGTATATACTATTTATTATAGTCACAGTTGGTATATACTATTTATTAGAGTCACAGTCAGTATATACTATTTATCACAGTCAAACTCAGTATATACTATTTACTACAGTCACACTCAGTATATACTATTGATCCCAGTCAGTATATATTATTTATTATAGTCACAGTCAGTATATACTATTTTTTATAGTCACAGTCAGTATATACTATTTATTACAGTCACAGTCACTATATATTATTTATAACAGTCAGTTTATACTATTTATTATAGTCACAGTCAGTATACACTGTTTATTATAGTCACAGTCAGTATACACTATTTATCACAGTCAGTATAAACTATTTATTATAGTCACACTCAGTATATACTATATATTACAGTCACATTCAGTATATACTATTTATCACAGTCAGTATATATTATTTATTATAGTCACAGTCAGTATATACTATTTATTACAGTCACACTCAGTATATACTATTTATTACAGTCACACTCAGTATATACTATCAGACTCAATATATATTATTTATCACAGTTAAACTCAGTATATACTATTTATCACAGTCAAACTCAGTATATTCTATATATCAGTCAGTATATACTATTTATTATAGTCACAGTCGGTATATACTATTTATTACAGTCACAGTCAGTATATACTATTTATCACAGTCAGTATATACTATTTATTATAGTCACAATCAGTATATACTATTTATCACAGTCAAACTCAGTATATACTATTTATCAGTCAGTATAAACTATTTATTATAGTCACAGTCGGTATATACTATTTATTACAGTCACAGTCAGTATATACTATTTATCACAGTCAGTATATACTATTTATCACAGTCAAACTCAGTATATACTATTTATCACAGTCAAACTCAGTATATACTATATATTACAGTCACACTCAGTATATACTATTTATCAAAGTCAGTATATACTATATATTATAGTAACAGTCAGTATATACTATTTATTACAGTCACAGTCATTATATACTATTTATCACAGTCAGTATATACTATTTTTTATAGTCACAGTCAGTATAAACTATTTATTTCAGTCACAGTCAGGATATACTATTTATCACAGTCAGTATATAATATTTATTATAGTCACACTCAGTATATACTATTTATCACAGTCAAACTCAGTATATACTATTTATTACAGTCACAGTCAGTATAGAGTATTTATCACAGTCAGTATATAATATTTATTATAGTCACAGTCAGTATATACTATTTATCACAGTCAGTATATACTATTTATTATAGTCACAGTCAGTATATACTATTTATCACAGTCAGTATACACTATTTATTATAGTCACAGTTAGTATTTACTATTTATCACAGTCAGTATATACAATTTATTATAGTCACAGTCTGTATATACAATTTATTATAGTAACAGTCAGTATATACTATTTATTACAGTCACAGCCAGTATATACTATTTATAAAAGTCAAACTCAATATATACTATTTATTTCAGTCTCACTCAGTATATACTATTTATCACAATCAGTATATACTATTTATTATAGTCACAGTCAGTATATAATATTTATTATAGTCACACTCAGTATATACTATTTATTACAGTCAAACTCAGTATATAGTATTTATTACAGTCACAGTCAGAATATACTATTTATCACAGTCAAACTCTGTATATACTATTTACTACAGTCACACTCAGTATATACTATTGATCCCAGTCAGTATATATTATTTAATATAGTCACAGTCAGTATATACTATTTTTTATAGTCACAGTCAGTATATACTATTTATTACAGTCACAGTCACTATATATTATTTATAATAGTCAGTATATACTATTTATTATAGTCACAGTCAGTATACACTGTTTATTATAGTCACAGTCAGTATACACTATTTATCACAATCAAACTCAGTATATACTATTTATTACAGTCACACTCAGTATATACTATTTATCAAAGTCAGTATACACTATATATTATAGTAACAGTCAGTATATACAATTTATCTTAGTCACAGTCAGTATATACTATTTATTATAGTCACAGTCAGTATATACTATTTATTACAGTCACAGTCAGTATATACTATTTATCACAGTCAGTATATACTATTTATTATAGTCACAGTTAGTATATACTATTTATCACAGTCAGTAAATAAAACTTATAGTCACAGTCAGTATATACTATTTATGACAGTCAAACTCAGTATATACTATTTATTTCAGTCTCACTCAGTATATACTAGTTATCACAATCAGTATATACTATTTTTTATAGTCACACTCAGTATATACTATTTATTACAGTCACAGTCAGTATATACTATTTATCACAGTCAGTATATACTATTTTTTATAGTCACACTCAGTATATACTATTTATCATGGTCAATCTCAGTATATACTATATATTACAGTCACAGTCAGTATATACTATTTATCACAGTCAGTATATACTATTTATTATAGTCACAGTCAGTATATACTATTTATCACAGTAAGTATATAAAACTTATTATAGTCACAGTCAGTATATACTATTTATTATAGTCACAGTCAGTAGATAGTATTTATTACAGTCTCACTCAGTATATACTATTTATCACAGTCAGTATATACTATTTATTATAGTCACAGTCAGTATATACTATTTATCACAGTCAACCTCAGTATATACTATTTATTACAGTCTCACTTTGTATAAACTATTTATCACAGTCAGTATATACTATTTATTATAGTCACAGTCAGTATATACTATTTATTATAGTCACAGTCAGTATATACTATTTATTACAGTCACAGTCAGTATATACTATTTATCACAGTCAAACTCAGTATATACTATTTATTACAGTCTCACTCAGAATATACTATTTAACATAGTCAGTATATACTATTTATTATAGTCACACTCAGTATAAACTATTGATCACAGTCAAACTCAGTATATACTATTTATCACAGTCACACCCAGTATATACTATTTATTAGTCAGTATATACTATTTATTATAGTCACAGTCAGTATGTACTATTTATTACAGTCATAGTCAGTATCACAGTCAAACTCAGTATATACTATTTATTACAGTCTCACTCAGTGTATACTATTTATCACAGTCAGTATATACTATTTATTATAGTCACAGTCAGTTTATTCTAATTATTACAGTCACACTCAGTATATACTATTTATTACAGTCACACTCAGTATATAGTATTTATTACACTCACAGTCAGTATATACTATTTATCAGACTCAGTATATACTATTTATTACAGTCAAACTCAGTATATAGTATTTATTACAGTCACAGTCAGTATATACTATTTATCACAGTCAAACTCAGTATATACTATTTATCACAGTCAAACTCAGTATATAGTATTTATCACAGTCACACTCAGTATATACTATTTATTAGTCAGTATATACTATTTATTATAGTCACAGTTGGTATATACTATTTATTAGAGTCACAGTCAGTATATACTATTTATCACAGTCAAACTCAGTATATACTATTTACTACAGTCACACTCAGTATATACTATTGATCCCAGTCAGTATATATTATTTATTATAGTCACAGTCAGTATATACTATTTTTTATAGTCACAGTCAGTATATACTATTTATTACAGTCACAGTCACTATATATTATTTATAACAGTCAGTTTATACTATTTATTATAGTCACAGTCAGTATACACTGTTTATTATAGTCACAGTCAGTATACACTATTTATCACAGTCAAACTCAGTATATACTATTTATTACAGTCACACTCAGTATATACTATTTATCACAGTCAGTATAAACTATTTATTATAGTCACACTCAGTATATACTATATATTACAGTCACATTCAGTATATACTATTTATCACAGTCAGTATATATTATTTATTATAGTCACAGTCAGTATATACTATTTATTACAGTCACACTCAGTATATACTATTTATTACAGTCACACTCAGTATATAGTATTTATTACAGTCACAGTCAGTATATACTATCAGACTCAATATATATTATTTATCACAGTTGAACTCAGTATATACTATTTATCACAGTCAAACTCAGTATATTCTATTTATCAGTCAGTATATACTATTTATTATAGTCACAGTCGGTATATACTATTTATTACAGTCACAGTCAGTATATACTATTTATCACAGTCAGTATATACTATTTATTATAGTCACAGTCAGTATATACTATTTATCACAGTCAAACTCAGTATACTATTTATTACAGTCAAACTCAGTATATACTATTTATCACAGTCAGTATATACTATTTATTATAGTCACAGTCAGTATATACTATTTATCACAGTAAGTATATACTATTTATTATAGTTACAGTTAGTATATACTATTTATCACAGTAAGTATATATAATTTATTATAGTCACAGTCAGTATATACTATTTATTATAGTCACAGTCAGTATATACTATTTATTACAGTCACAGTCAGTATATACTAATTATCACAGTCAAACTCAGTATATACTATTTATTACAGTCTCACTCAGAATATACTATTTAACATAGTCAGTATATACTATTTATTATAGTCACACTCAGTATAAACTATTGATCACAGTCAAACTCAGTATATACTATTTATCACAGTCACACCCAGTATATACTATTTATTAGTCAGTATATACTATTTATTATAGTCACAGTCGGTATGTACTATTTATTACAGTCATAGTCAGTATCACAGTCAAACTCAGTATATACTATTTATTACAGTCTCACTCAGTGTATACTATTTATCACAGTCAGTATATACTATTTATTATAGTCACAGTCAGTTTATTCTATTTATTACAGTCACACTCAGTATATACTATTTATTACAGTCACACTCAGTATATAGTATTTATTACAGTCACAGTCAGTATATACTATTTATCAGACTCAGTATATAGTATTTATTACAGTCAAACTCAGTATATAGTATTTATTACAGTCACACTCAGTATATACTATTTATTAGTCAGTATATACTATTTATTATAGTCACAGTCGGTATATACTATTTATTACAGTCACAGTCAGAATATACTATTTATCACAGTCAAACTCAGTATATACTATTTATTACAGTCACACTCAGTATATATTATTGATCCCAGTCAGTATATATTATTTAATATAGTCACAGTCAGTATATACTATTTTTTATAGTCACAGTCAGTATATACTATTTATTACAGTCACAGTCACTATATATTATTTATAACAGTCAGTATATACTATTTATTATAGTCACAGTCAGTATACACTGTTTATTATAGTCACAGTCAGTATACACTATTTATCACAATCAAACTCAGTATATACTATTTATTACAGTCACACTCAGTATATACTATTTATCAAAGTCAGTATACACTATATATTATAGTAACAGTCAGTATATACTATTTATTACAGTCACAGTCAGTATATACTATTTATTATAGTCACAGTCAGTATATACTATTTATTACAGTCACAGTCACTATATATTATTTATATCAGTCAGTATATACTATTTATTATAGTCACAGTCAGTATATACTGTTTATTATAGTCACAGTCAGTATACACTATTTATCACAGTCAAACTCAGTATATACTATTTATTACAGTCACAGTCAGTATTTACTATTTATCACAGTCAGTATATACTATTTATTATAGTCACAGTTAGTAAATACTATTTATCACAGTCAAACTCAGTATATATTATTTATTACAGTCACATCCAGTATATAGTATTTATCACAGTCAGTATATAATATTTATTATAGTCACAGTCAGTATATACTATTTATCACAGTCAGTATATACTATTTATTATAGTCACAGTTAGTAAATACTATTTATCACAGTCAGTATATACAATTTATCATAGTCACAGTCAGTATATACTATTTATTATAGTCACAGTCAGTATATACTATTTATTACAGTCACAGTCAGTATATAGTATTTATGACAGTCAAACTCAGTATATACTATTTATTTCAGTCTCACTCAGTATATACTAGTTATCACAATCAGTATATACTATTTTTTATAGTCACACTCAGTATATACTATTTATTACAGTCACAGTCAGTATATACTATTTATCACAGTCAGTATATACTATTTTTTTATAGTCACACTCCGTATATACTATTTATCATGGTCAAACTCAGTATATACTATATATTACAGTCACAGTCAGTATATACTATTTATCACAGTCAGTATATACTATTTATTATAGTCACAGTCAGTATATACTATTTATCACAGTCAGTATATAAAACTTATTATAGTCACAGTCAGTATATACTATTTATTATAGTCACAGTCAGTAGATAGTATTTATTACAGTCTCACTCAGTATATACTATTTATCACAGTCAGTATATACTATTTATTATAGTCACAGTCAGTATATACTATTTATCACAGTCAACCTCAGTATATACTATTTATTACAGTCTTACTCTGTATAAACTATTTATCACAGTCAGTATATACTATTTATTATAGTCACAGTCAGTATATACTATTTTTTACAGTCACACTCAGTATATACTATTTTTTACAGTCAAACTCAGTATATAGTATTTATTACAGTCACACTCAGTATATACTATTTATCACAGTCACACCCAGTATATACTATTTATCACACTCAGTATATACTATTTATTATAGCCACAGTAGGTATGTACTATTTATTACAGTCATAGTCAGTATATACTATTTATCACAGTCAAACTCAGTATATACTATTTATTACAGTCTCACTCAGTGTATACTATTTATCACAGTCAGTATATACTATTTATTATAGTCACAGTCAGTTTATTCTATTTATTACAGTCACACTCAGTATATAATATTTATTACAGTCACACTCAGTATATACTATTTATTACAGTCACAGTCAGTATATACTATTTATCAGACTCAGTATATACTATTTATCACAGTCACACTAAGTAAATACTATTTATCACAGTCAGTATATACTATTTATTATAGTCACAGTCAGTATATACTATTTATCACAGTCACAGTTAATATTTACTATTTATCACAGTCAGTATATACTATTTATTATAGTCACAGTCAGTATATACTATTTATCACAGTCAAACTCAGTATACTATTTATTACAGTCAAACTCAGTATATACTATTTATCACAGTCAGTATATACTATTTATTATAGTCACAGTCAGTATATACTATTTATCACAGTAAGTATATACTATTTATTATGGTCACAGTTAGTATATACTATTTATCACAGTAAGTATATACAATTTATTATAGTCACAGTCAGTATATACTATTTATTATAGTCACAGTCAGTATATACTATTTATTACAGTCACAGTCAGTATATACTATTTATCACAGTTAAACTCAGTATATACTATTTATTACAGTCTCACTCAGTGTATACTATTTATCACAGTCAGTATATACTATTTATTATAGTCACAGTCAGTTTATTCTATTTATTACAGTCACACTCAGTATATACTATTTATTACAGTCACACTCAGTATATAGTATTTATTACAGTCACAGTCAGTATATACTATTTATCAGACTCAGTATATAGTATTTATTACAGTCAAACTCAGTATATAGTATTTATTACAGTCACACTCAGTATATACTATTTATTAGTCAGTATATACTATTTATTATAGTCACAGTCGGTATATACTATTTATTACAGTCACAGTCAGAATATACTATTTATCACAGTCAAACTCAGTATATACTATTTACTACAGTCACACTCAGTATATATTATTGATCCCAGTCAGTATATATTATTTAATATAGTCACAGTAGGTATATACTATTTTTTATAGTCACATTCAGTATATACTATTTATTACAGTCACAGTCACTATATATTATTTATAACAGTCAGTATATACTATTTATTATAGTCACAGTCAGTATACACTGTTTATTATAGTCACAGTCAGTATACACTATTTATCACAATCAAACTCAGTATATACTATTTATTACAGTCACACTCAGTATATA